>NW_027595444.1:40000-55000 GCF_031162955.1 Sander vitreus | reverse complement strand
TACACAACTAGCCTACAGCATGCTACTCTGCTAACAGCCATGTTTTACACAACTAGCCTACAGCATGCTACTCTGCTAACAGCCATGTTTTACACAACTATCCTACAGCATGCTACTCTGCTAATAGTGATGTTTTACACAACTAGCCTACAGCATGCTACTCTGCTAATAGTGATGTTTTACACAACTAGCCTACAGCATGCTACTCTGCTAACAGCCATGTTTTACACAACTAGCCTACAGCATGCTACTCTGCTAACAGCCATGTTTTACACAACTATCCTACAGCATGCTACTCTGCTAATAGTGATGTTTTACACAACTAGCCTACAGCATGCTACTCTGCTAACAGCCATGTTTTACACAACTAGCCCTACAGCATGCTACTCTGCTAATAGCCATGTTTTACACAACTAGCCTACAGCATGCTACTCTGCTAACAGCCATGTTTTACACAACTAGCCTACAGCATGCTACTCTGCTAACAGCCATGTTTTACACAACTAGCCTACAGCATGCTACTCGCTAACAGCCATGTTTTACACAACTAGCCTACAGCATGCTACTCTGCTAACAGTCATGTTTTACACAACTAGCCTACAGCATGCTACTCTGCTAACAGCCATGTTTTACACAACTAGCCTACAGCATGCTACTCTGCTAACAGTCATGTTTTACACAACTAGCCTACAGCATGCTACTCTGCTAATAGCCATGTTTTACACAACTAGCCTACAGCATGCTACTCTGCTAACAGCCATGTTTTACACAACTAGCCTACAGCATTCTACTCTGCTAATAGTGATGTTTTACACAACTAGCCTACAGCATGCTACTCTTCTAACAGCCATGTTTTACACAACTAGCCTACAGCAGGCTACTCTGCTAACAGCCATGTTTTACACAGCTAGCCTACAGCATGCTACTCTGCTAATAGTGATGTTTTACACAACTAGCCTACAGCATGCTACTCTGCTAATAGTGATGTTTTACACAACTAGCCTACAGCATGCTACTCTGCTAACAGCCATGTTTTACACAACTAGCCTACAGCATGCTACTCTGCTTATAGTGATGTTTTACACAACTAGCCTACAGCATGCTACTCTGCTAATAGCCATGTTTTACACAACTAGCCTACAGCATGCTACTCTGCTAATAGCCATGTTTTACACAACTAGCCTACAGCATGCTACTCTGCTAATAGCCATGTTTTACACAACTAGCCTACAGCATGCTACTCTGCTAACAGCCATGTTTTACCAACGAGCTAAAACGAGAGCTGTTGGTTTGTAGTCTGACTGTTTATTAGTTTGCTACTAATCTTTGGAAACGTAGCTGCTGCTGGAGACCAACCAGCCCCCCCCAGCATGGCCGCTTAATATGCACGTGAATGACGTCATCATGCCGTGATGTCTGCGTTCTTTCTCCTCACTCAGTATTAGCCTTCTTAAAATGTGTCCCCCAGAACAGTGTAGGTGAACAGCCCTGCTGTAAGCCTTGTACCGTCACATCTACCCTCTGGTTAGTGAACAGCTCTTTACACATCCAGTGCAAAGAGCCAGAGGCGAGAAGGGAAGGGGCGAAAAATATTAACATTTGGGCCACCAAAAATGTACTAATTTGGCAATAAAAATGTTGCCTTTTCATGTATACATATATATATATATATATATATATATATATATATATATATATATATACAAAAGACAGGTTTCCTTTTTTATTTTTGGTACACAGCAATAATCAATATTTACTATTGCTGTTTACTAAGTATTTCTTACCAAGTATTTCTTACCAAGTACTTCTTATCCGATTACTCGATGGAATAATCGGTAGAATACCCGATTACTAAAATAATGGCTAGCTGCAGCTCTAAAAGAGATCATTAACTGTATTATTATATATATATATATATATATATATATATATATACACATACACACATATACTGAATGATGATGTTAATAATTTTATATTAGTTTTTACCTATTTTTGGGGCCCCTGTCAGTCATGGGCCCTTGGAATTGTCCTAATTTTTCCCCCCTATACGGTGCCCCTGTGTGTGTGTGTGTGTGTGTCTGTTAGTGTGTGTGTGTCTGTGTGTTAGTGTTAGTGTGTGTGTGTGTGTTAGTGTGTGTGTGTCTGTGTGTTAGTGTTAGTGTGTGTGTGTGTGTTAGTGTGTGTGTGTGTTTGTGTGTGTGTGTGTGTGAGTGTGTGTGTGTCTGTTAGTGTGTGTGTGTGTGTGTCTGTTAGTGTGTGTGTGTGTGTGTGTGTGTGTGTGTGTGTGTGTGTGTGTGTGTGTGTGTGTGTGTGTCTGTGTGTGTGTGTGTGTGTGTGTGTCTGTTAGTGTGTGGTTGTGTGTGTGTGTGTGTGTTAGTGTGTGTTAGTGTGTGTGTTAGTGTGTGTGTGTTAGTGTGTGTGTGTGTGTGTTTGTGTGTGTGTGTGTGTTAGTGTGTGTGTATGTGTGTTAGTGTGTGTGTGTGTTAGTGTGTGTGTATGTGTGTTAGTGTGTGTGTGTGTAGTGTGTGTGTGTATGTGTGTTAGTGTGTGTGTGTGTGTGTGTTAGTGTGTGTTAGTGTGTGTGTGTGTGTGTGTGTGTGTGTGTGTGTGTGTGTTAGTGTGTGTGTGTGTTAGTGTGTGGTTGTGTGTGTGTGTGTCTGTTAGTGTGTGTGTGTGTGTGTCTGTTAGTGTGTGTGTGTGTGTGTGTGTGTGTTAGTGTGTGTGTGTTAGTGTGTGTGTGTGTGTGTGTGTGTGTGTGTGTGTGTGTGTGTGTGTGTGTGTGTGTGTGTGTGTGTGTGTGTGTGTGTGTGTGTGTGTGTGTGTGTGTGTTAGTGTGTGTGTTAGTGTGTGTGTGTGTTAGTGTGTGTGTGTGTTAGCGTGCTCCTCACCAGAGCCTGCATGTCGTACATGGTTCCCAGATGATCCCAGATGACGGAAGAGGACACCTGCCGACCGATGTTCTGACTGAACTTATCTCTGATGCAGATCATGTGGAAGTGACGGTTCACTCCTAATAAGAGGGGGGGGTCTTATTTGTTTTGAAAACAATACGATGGATACAGATACAGATATTATCTTTTCCCCACATTCACCAGAAGAAACTCTGACTCAAAACCAAACTTCAAACTATTTTCTTTAAGAACTGCAACACTATAAGAGACACATTTTCTATGACTTTGATTTATTTTACCAGTACTGACTTGTTGTGTATGTACACATAGGCGTATATATTTCGGGAGGGATGCAGCGGATATGTCCCCCCCAAAATATTTAGAAGAGGTAGTTTTGTCTAACCTGACTCCAGATGGATTGCGTCTCATTTGCTCGGCATATCCATCTGGGAACTTTCCGTTGGAGAACTTTTGGGAAGGCGCGAAAATCCTGGTTAGCTGATTGGATAAACCATCTGTCCATCACCACCTATGTTGGTGATGGACGGCCAAATCAACCAATCAGATCAACGATGTATCTAACTCTTGCTGAAACCAGTCGGGAGAAGAGCAACAACATCTTTTCCTCCGAGAAAAGCCTCCAGAGCCGTTTTTTGCTCTTCTTTCAACGAAGGAATACTTTCTATTTCAGATCAAACCTGGTGATAGCTACGCTCATCTCATCCGTGGAAGCCGCCACGTTGTTCAGACTGAACAGTCGCTTCTCGTTGTTCTCACACCTAAACCCGCCTCAAAACCAACGCCGATTGGTCGGTCGTTTGGCGAACGGCTCCAAATCTTCTCTGTCTCAAGATGCCAGACTGATCTGAGAGTGGAGAACTGGAGCTCGCCAGATCAGGACGGTCTCACGAGGCTAGCATGTCCCCCTTAAAAAAAATAAGGTTGGTTTTGGGAGATTTATGCTGCGTTCCAGACACAATGTTTAGCCCGTAGGTTACGACTTCAAGTCACAACTTGGTAGCGTTCCAGGCAAAGTCACAACAAACCCTTCTAGCTCGCGTCAGCTAGCGGCTACCTAACGTTGACGTTAGCTAGCGCTAGCTGATAGCGATTTCTAGTCAGCGACATATTTTGGGCTTCATTTAATAAACATAACCTGTAGTAGTACACAATCGTATGTGTATTGTTTTGATTACAATGTGTGGATTACTTAACGTTGCCTATTTATGTCTATTTATTTCTATTTCTCACCGTTAATCAGCGGCGTCTGTACAGCATCAACAGGGGGCGCCATTGTTGTTTATGTGTGCCTGACGTCAAGAACTGTAACTGGGAGTACAACCATCTGGTACCAGTTCACGGGGAGTACGTTACGGGTACTTTCACTGGTAGAAGGTCGTGAAAACACGAGTTACGGGTTGTAGCATGAGTCCTTGTCACTTTTTTGGACGTTTATTGAATTTCTTTCAAATTATTTGTCGCTTTTTTTCGACATTGGTGGCACTTTAACCTATATTTTTGTCGCTATTTTACATACTGGCGATGTAACGTTACCTAAGTTCTTTAAAACAACAACAACCTTCTAGCCAGAACCGGTTAGCGCCGTTGGCTGTGTAGCTAACAGGCTAGCACCGTTAGCGCCGTTGGCTGTGTAACTAACAGGCTAGCACCGTTAGCGCCGTTGGTTGTGTTGCTAACAGGCTGTGTTGCTAACAGGCTAGCACCGTTAGCGCCGTTGGTTGTGTAGCCAACAGGCTAGTGCCGTTTGCTGTGTAGCTAACAGGCTAGCACCGTTAGCGCCGTTGGCTGTGTAGCTAACAGGCTAGCTCCGTTAGCTGTGGGGTCTTACCGACGGGTTTGTGTCCGATCATCGCGTGGAACAGACACACTTCCACCTCGTGGCTCCAGACCACCGAGTCCTCCCCGGGAACCAGCCCCGAGTCCGGTGGCTTCTCGTCGGTCTGATTCAGCGTCACATCTGCCTCCCCCATATTCAACTAAAAAAAAACGCTAAAAACAGACAGGAAGAAGCTAACGGGGCTAACAGAGCTAACAGCTATGAACACAGGAGTCTGTTTTGCTCCGCGTCCGGAAAAACGATACTACTTCCGGGTAGGTATTTTTATTTATTTATTTATTTTTATTGCAGAATACATTTGTTATAATTTGTCAAAAAAGGAAATTGAACTTGTAGAACACAAATCATTTAGTTACAGATCATGTTTTCATAAAGAATACAAAAATAAGTAAGAAAGTAAAAATAAATAATAATAATACATATGAGTCAATAGATATATGCAGTCTGTTGATGGAGTATATGGACATTGACTGTTCCACAAACTCTTTGGATTTTCCAAAGATCTTTTAATCCAGTTGGTTTTTAATATCTCATTGAAGAGCGAGACGTCATTTACCGATAAACCCCCCTCCTCAATACTATTCGTCAAGATGTTTTTCCTAATATTATGGGGCTTCCTCCTCCATATAACGTTATATAATAGTTTGTCTAGATTGGCACATTGTAACTGAGGTATTTCCACTGAAGTAAATAAATATGCTGCTCATGAGAGACCTGCTTCAGAGAGAAGAGCCTGTCGTACATAGATCAGTCTCTCAAGACTCTAACTCTTCATTATCTCTCCTGTTGGTCTACTCTGACCCATTTTCAAAAGGTTTCTATATCAGAAATTTGGGTTTCTTTCAAACAAATGAAAACAAAGCAACATGGATGGTTCCCTACGACGCTCTTCACAAGTCAAATAAATGATCAGTTCACTACTTTCATCGATTTTTGGGTGTTTTTATTCAATGTTAAAGCATTTGATGAAAGAAATGACAAAAAAACGTTGAAAAACGTAACAAAAATGTTAGTCAAAAAACTTCAAAAAGGCGGAAAAACCCCCCCAACAAAAAGTCATAATACTTGGGGGAGAAAAAAACGACAAAATCATCGGAAAAAGTGCAAAAACGTTGGAAAAACTTGTTGAAAATGTTGACCCAGAAAAACTAAAAGCTGCACGGTCGACGGGAAGACAACGTGTAGTAAAGATATATTACTCTCTGTCATCGACTTGTGATTAGGACTGACTTTTATTCCAAGATAAGTTACTAAAGTATTATATTTATGCCGTGTATTTGACCCAAATGTTTATTTTTACGAGACATTTTGAACGATTTAGATTCAAGCCTGAGCTTTCAGAATATTAGTTTACATTTATTATTCACTCCTATTTGGGATTCATTATATAGAAACAGGGTTGTGTCATCGGCCAGCTGTCCATCCATCCATCTTCATCCGCTTATCCGGGGTCGGGTCGCGGGGGTAGCAGCTCCAGCAGGGGACCCCAAACTTCCCTTTCCCGGGCCACATTAACCAGCTCCGACTGGGGGATCCCGAGGCGTTCCCAGGCCAGGTTAGAGATATAATCCCTCCACCTAGTCCTGGGTCTCCCCCGAGGCCTCCTCCCAGCTGGACGTCCCTCCACCTAGTCCTGGGTCTTCCCCAGGCCTCCTCCCAGCTGGACGTCCCTCCACCTAGTCCTGGGTCTTCCCCAGGCCTCCTCCCAGCTGGACGTCCCTCCACCTAGTCCTGGGTCTTCCCCGAGGCCGCCTCCCAGCTGGACGTCCCTCCACCTAGTCCTGGGTCTTCCCCGAGGCCTCCTCCCAGCTGGACGTCCCTCCACCTAGTCCTGGGTCTTCCCCGAGGCCTCCTCCCAGCTGGGACGTGCCTCCCACCCTAGTCCTGGGTCTTCCCCGAGGCCTCCTCCCAGCTGGACGTCCCTCCACCTAGTCCTGGGTCTCCCCCGAGGCCTCCTCCCAGCTGGGACGTCCCTCCACCTAGTCCTGGGTCTTCCCCGAGGCCTCCTCCCAGCTGGGACGTCCCTCCACCTAGTCCTGGGTCTTCCCCGAGGCCTCCTCCCAGCTGGACGTCCCTCCACCTAGTCCTGGGTCTTCCCCAGGCCTCCTCCCAGCTGGACGTCCCTCCACCTAGTCCTGGGTCTTCCCCGAGGCCGCCTCCCAGCTGGACGTCCCTCCACCTAGTCCTGGGTCTCCCCCGAGGTCTCCTCCCAGCTGGACGTGCCTCCACCTAGTCCTGGGTCTTCCCCGAGGCCTCCTCCCAGCTGGACGTGCCTGGAACACCTCCCTAGGGAGGCGCCCAGGGGGCATCCTTACCAGATGCCCGAACCACCTCAACTGGCTCCTTTCGACGTGAAGGAGCAGCGGCTCTACTCCGAGCTCCTCACGGATAACTGAGCTTCTCACCCTATCTCTAAGGGAGACGCCAGCTACCCTCCTGAGGAAACCCATTTCGGCCTCTTGTACCCTGGATCTCGTTCTTTCGGCCAGCTGTGACATTTGTATTTCTCTTTCATTTACTGTAATTCCTTTGAATGTACTCTTGTGAATTACATCTTGGTTCCCAGGATCTTTTCCTTCTGAGGTGCTCTTCCATCTTTCCTTCAAGGCTCCTTTAGGTCTCCTTCCATCCTACCTTCTGGCCTATATCAGTGTAAATAGTACCGGGACTACGTTCCCAGGATCTTTTCCTTCTGTCTGGTCCAAAGGTTAGAACTGAGCTGAGAAAAGGCCTTTAGGTTTGCTGCTCCCTCTGCCTGGAACATGTTACAGGAATCCATGAAACTCACTGAGCTGCTCTCATTGGTCGCTTTTAAGAGGATGATGATTGACTTGGAGGCAGAACATCTGGCTGCAGATGTTCTGCCTGATGTGTTTAGGATTGTGGTCGACGTTGAAAGCTTTGCTGTGTCAGTTGTTTGATGTTTTTTGGTGTTTTAGCGTATGTTGTGTGTGTATGTACTGTATGTGTGGTTGTATGTACTGTATGTGTGTGTACTGTGTGTGTATGTACTGTATGTGTGGTTGTATGTACTGTATGTGTGGTTGTATGTTGTATGTACTGTATGTGTGGTTGTATGTTGTATGTACTGTATGTGTGGTTGTATGTACTGTATGTGTGGTTGTATGTTGTATGTACTGTATGTGTGGTTGTATGTACTGTATGTGTGTGTATGTTGTGTGGTTGTATGTACTGTATGGGTGGTTGTACTGCTGCCTGTCTTGGCCAGGACACTCTTGAAAAAGAGATATTAAATCTCAATGAGTCTCTTCCTGGTTAAATAAAGGTAAAATAAAATAAAAAAACATAAAAATCACAGAGAATTTGAGCTACGATGTAAAATAGGAGAGGCGAGGTGGGGCAGCCTTGGCGAATACCTTCGTTTACGTCACATCTGGGGGAGGTTGCATTAGCCAATCTAACGCGACCGTTTCCTCCCACGTACAGAGTTTTAACAGCATTAATACAACTCTTACCAACATTAAAGAGGTTTAAGGTGTCAAGAGTAGATGTGTGGCTTACCGTGTCAAAGGCTTTCTGAAAGTCTAAGAATAAAATAAGGTGTTCATCATCTAGAGTCTGTGTTCAGTCAGATCTAAAACTAGGCGAACGTTATCGGCTACGTGGCGTTCATCAATTAAAGTGTGTAGTTCAGATTTGAGACGCGTTGTTAAGATAGATGCTAGAATCTTATAGTCATTATTTAGCAATGTAATAGGATGCCAATTCTCAATTAATAGAGGGTCTTTGTGGGGTTTTGGGATAAGTGTTATGCCACCTTGCCTCAGTGAAGGAGGACGCTCCCCTCTGTCAAGAGATTCTTTGAAGACAGCTAAAAGCAATGTACCTAGTGACTCAGAGAAACATGTCTACATCTCAGAGGTCCGACCATCACAGCCTGCTGACTTACTGTACGTTATAAGCAAGGCAGCATTAGAAAACTCATAGTGGCTTATAATGGCGGCACGAGGCTGCTGCTGAGAGCTCCAAGAAGCTCCAGCTCCAGCCACACGTCTGTCAGGGTCGGGGTACCTGCCTGCTGTTACACCTGATGTATAGATTGATGGGTAGGGTATCTGAGTCAGAAAATGACTTGATCACTGTTTTAGCTAACCCTGTACGCAGTTCTGTCTACTTTTTTTTTTACTTTTAAGCAGAATGTATGGGGCTGAAAGTGTAAAAAGGCATCAGACATTAATCTGAAGCAGATCATAAGTGGGATTGTTGCTATAAAAAATATTTCACTCTGGAACTCAGTTTAAAAGTTTGGTTTGCAGCCCCCCCTAAACGGCGGCGTCGTGTGAACGAAGAGCCAGAACGTAGAAATACTTTTTGCGTATTATGTTGCAGTGTGTGACCATTTCACAGATGTAAACATAAATATTGTGAAAGGCCCGAAGCAGAGGCCTGTACTACGAAGCGAGATTTGGCGTTAACGAGCTAACTTCAGGTTCAACCCGGGGTTTTCTGTACCACGAAGGTGGATCACTTGTTACGGGTTCAATCGCCGTGGTAACTCATGCTGAACGCCTAACCTGGTCGGGAGCGTTATGATGGAGATCAGAGGTCAACCGGTGTTAAAGCACCGCCTACTGACCAATCAATACTCGACTGATAACGGCGTCACCGTTCTTAGAAGATCAGGTGGAGCTCGGTGGGGAGAGAGAGAGAGAGAGCGTAGCTAGGTAAGGACTACACGCTCAGTAGCTAGGTAAGGACTACATGCTCAGTAGCTAGGTAAGGACTACACGCTCAGTAGCTAGGTAAGGACTACACGCTCAGTAGCTAGGTAAGGACTACACGCTCAGTAGCTAGGTAGGGACTACACGCTCAGTAGCTGAGGTAAGGACTACATGCTCAGTAGCTAGGGTAAGGACTACACGCTCAGTAGCTAGGTAAGGACTACACGCTCAGTAGCTAGTGCAAGGACTAGCACGCTCAGTAGCTGAGTAAGGACTACACGCTCAGTAGCTAGGTAAGGACTACACGGCTCAGTAGCTAGGTAAGGACTACACGCTCAGTAGCTGGGTAAGGACTACCCGCTCAGTAGCTAGTAAGGACTACACGCTCAGTAGCTGAGTAAGGACTACACGGCTCAGTAGCTGGGTAAGGACTACGCTCAGTAGCTAGGTAAGGACTACACGCTCAGTAGCTAGTAAGGACTACGTGCTCAGTAGCTAGGTAAGGACTACACGGCTCAGTAGCTAGGTAGAGGACTACACGCTCAGCTAGGTAAGGACTACACGCTCAGTAGCTAGGTAGGGACTACACGCTCAGTAGCTAGGTAAGGACTACACGCTCAGTAGCTAGGTAGGGACTACAAGCTCAGTAGCTGAGTAAGGACTACACGCTCAGTAGCTAGGTAAGGACTACACGCTCAGTAGCTAGGTAAGGACTACACGCTCAGTAGCTAGGTAAGGACTACATGAGCTAGCTAGCTGTTTCTCCAACTTCAGTAGAACAAGGCAGGATTAGCTGGGAGACTTCTTCTAAACGAGGGAACACTTCCACCTTTGTGTTGAATACCTGCAGAACAGGGACATGGAAGTAGTTCTTTTGGAGATTATGGTGAACTAGTGTGTGTTGTAGCAGTGTTTTGCCATTGAGAACGAGCTAGCATGCTAACGGTTAGCCCCCTAGCCCCCTCGTCTCGGCTGGTGACGTAGAAAGCCGTGCAGATGTTGACCAGCTGACCCGGAGACTGAAGACAGGACACATTCAGAAACCGTATCTCACTCAGAACAGCATGGAGGGTTATCAACGTCTGTATGAAGCACCAGAGACACATTTGTTCATAATATGGGCAGTTTAACACGTAGTAGAACTGTTCAGAGGTTATTGGACCCGTCCAGTTTAACTCCACATACTGTTGTGTTGTTGTAGTTTATTGTCAAAATGTTCGCCGTCTTCCGAGTCGACTATCAAACGACCAGCTGTTGTTCAGACAGACCTACTGTCAGACCTACTGCTAAAAACGAAGCCTAAAGGAAACGGTGATGTTGGAAACGCGGCCGTAGCGTCTGACTGACCGGCTGTTTTTGGGACCGAGGCTTTTTTAGAAGCTACATTTTTATACGTTTGTGAAGTGATTTTAAAGATTAACCCACAAACACATCGTTGCTTTGGATGTAAACATGAGACGGGTTGAAAATAAAGGGTTATTTATGCTTCTGTGTGTAAATCTGTAGCCTGAAATACGTAACAACACGCCGCTCGGCCGTGGCTCCGACTCATGTCCTGGTTCTCCGTCTCCATCAACAACATGAAATCAAGGAGAGGGTTAACTTCTCCTGCTCCAGATTTCCCCCCCGTGGTCAGAAATGAGGCATGGATACCCGACCCGAGCCCAATGGGGCCCGATGGGTCCCGACGGGCCGTGTTCGGACAGATATTTAGAAATGATGGTCGGGTTCGGGCCGGGCTCGGTCACATCAGCGTGATAAGACATTTGTTGTAAAATGGTGCAGCTGCTCCTTTAAGAGCGCTCAGTGTGTGTGTGTGTGTGTGTATCCTTGAATGAGCAGCAGTGTGTGTGTGTGTGTGTGTGTGTGTGTATCCTTGAATGAGCAGCAGTGTGTGTGTGTGTGTGTGTCTGAGTGTGTGTGTGAGCGTGTCTGAGTGTGTGTGTGTGTGTGTGTGTCTGAGTGTGTGTGTGTGAGCGTGTGTGTGTGTGTGTGTGTGTGTCTGAGTGTGTGTGTGTGTGTGTGTGAGTGTGTGTGTGTGAGAGAGTGAAAGAGGAACAGACGTGTAAATGCGACCGGAGCAGAGTTCTTCATGTTATAACGTCGGCCCTGGAGGTAACGAGTCTCCGCTGGTGTTCTGATCACGGTGGAAACGAAGCCATCAGGAAAGGTTAACACGTTGAACATTATAAATTAAACAGCTGATTAACGTGAGCTTGATGCTCCGTGTGAGCTGATGACCTCATCTGTTGACATTTCTGACCGTCTTCCTCCAGCTGCTTCATGAAAGCTTCCACACAAACAAACGTACATGTGTCGTTAGTCTGAGAAAGAAATGAGATTATAACTGTCGGGCTCGGACAGAACAATTCGGCCCGATCCGGACTCTAGTCAGAAAGAACAGGGGACACACACACACACACACGTTTGTGTCACTATCTTTGTGGGGACCCGTCATTGACATAATGCATTCCCTAGCCCCTTACCCTAACCTTAACCATCACCACTAAATGCCTAACCTTAACCCTTACCCTCACCCTAACCAGAACCTCATTCTAACCCTAATCCTAAAACCAGGTCTTAACCCTCAAACACACCTTTAACCTTGGGGGGTCCAGCATTTTGGACCCCACAAGGCTGTGCAGACCCCACAAGTATACTGGACTCCCCCGTTTTTGGACCCCACGAATGTAGTAACACACACACACGTCGGCTACGTTGCGTGGCGCCTCCACAGAACCATAAATCACTCTTAAGAAACAGAATATGTACAGTGTCATCTTTAAAGTGAAGCAGAAGCAGAATTTAGGGGGCTGAAAGCGTCAAAAAGAAAAGAATCACCTCTCAGTATCATGTACTGAATGTGACGCAGCAGCTAACAGAAGAACACTAAATAATGTGAACACACACACACACACACACAAATAATGTGAAGCCACTCAGCGAGTCCGGCCTGAACACAAGAGGGATTTATTTCCTGCCAGCGGTCACAGGTACAGTCAGCATTCAGACAATCAAAGACTTCTGACTGGACTCGTCATCTTTAAAGTCTGCCCTTTAACAAGATAAACAATAAAACAAGTAAAAACCAAACAGGAAACGCAGAAGGCAGAAGGCAGGGTGGATGGCAGGGAGTGACTTCAAATCTCAGCTGATGAATCATTTCAATACGTTCACCGAGGGAAACCCAACCACCATCTTTTCCCTAAACGTTACGAGTCGTTTCGTGCCTAAACTTAACAGTCCTCGCCGTATCTGTGTCCCCTCGAGCGTGAGCCAATGGATGAGCAGCGCTAAAGAATAACAGGAAGTAAAGAAACCCCAGAGAGAAGGAACCGCGCCTGGCTGAGAAGCTACGACGTGAACATACACACGAGCGTCCTGGGGGGGGATTCGAACGAACGGGAATCAGTCCACAAAAACGTCAGAAGCGCTGCTCCTACCGTGCGATCTGTCCCACTTTTTGAGGCCGATTCCACTTTTTAAAAGACAGAACATGTGCAGAACCAAACAACCCGTCTGCCGGTGCGTTGGAAAATAATGAAGTCTTAAAGAAAAGGAAAGTCCTGCACGGTGCTCCTGCTGCAGCAGCAACATTTAAAGGTGCTCTAAGCGATGTTGGGTGACGTTACTTCTTGTTGACGTTCGAAGTATTTTCAAACTAAACGGAGGCTAGCTCGCCCCTCCCTCCTCCTCATCCTCCTCCTCCTCATCCCGTCCCCTCCACCTCCCTTCTGCGCACCAACCCCCCCCACCCCAAATCCCTCTGGTCGGTTGTTGGCTAGAACACTGTTTGTTTGGTGGTGCAGGTTGGCCAGTTTGTTTTTGTTGCCGTTTGTGGAGCCTGGGCTGTCTACAGAGACCGCGTTTTTTACAGTGTGTTCAGGGGACAGGCAGCTAGCAGATAGTGAGGAGATGTTTTTACAGTGTGTTCAGGGGACAGGCAGCTAGCAGATAGTGAGGAGATGTTTTTTTTACAGTGTGTTCAGGGGACAGGCAGCTAGCAGATAGTGAGATGTTTTTTTTTACAGTGTGTTCAGGGGACAGGCAGCTAGCAGATAGTGAGGAGATAGTGCCTGTTCAGGGGACAGGCAGCTAGCAGATAGTGAGGACAAAAAATGTAGCCTAAAAAAAACACATGACATCGCTTAGAGCACCTTTAATGAAAGAAAACTAACGTTTTTGGTTCTTTGGGTCAGACCCGACTGGTAGTTCTCTTCTTGAATAAATGGCGCTGCCGCAGCGAGAGCAGTGGGCGGAGTTAGGGCTGCACTGTATATCGGGGTTTTTATCGTTATCGCAATACCAACTGGAGCAATATACACATTATGAAAGGCTGCGACATATCGCGACAGACACTCAGATCACATCAGTAGGAAATTACAGTTTAAAAAAGAGTCTTTTTTTTGTGCTGCATTTTATATTCAATGTTCAATAAAATAATGTTTGAAAATATGTCCTTTCGTTTGTTTTAAGTTCAACAAGTAATCTTTTGTATTTTAATACTGAAAGCAGCAGAAAGTCAGAACTGAGTACACTCGCATATTTTCCTCATATCGTGCAGCCCTGTGTGGGATTTCCCTTTTCTTCGAGAGCTGTTTAAACCAAAACGCTCCTTCAACACAGCGAGGGACGTTTGATTCCCCGTTTCCCGCTCTTTCTGCTCCGGCGAACTGCAAATAAACGAGACGTTTAGCCGTGAAGACGCTGCGGCTGCTTTTCAGACGAAAAACGAAACAAAGGCCGGACTAAGTCGAGCTGAAATGAAAGCGTGTAATGTTTCGGTTCCTTCCTGGACTGTGACGTAAGCGAGACGACGCTCGGCGGGCGGGAGGATCGGCGTTTGTGCGCGAGAGCAGCTGAGCGACGGAGACGGGAATCACAGCGCCGAGTCCCAAAACAAAAACGCCGCCTTCCCACGGTTACCAGAGACGAAGAACAACGTTGGCTACTCTGGGAGCGGGGAGCTTCGGTGAAATGTGGCGGCAGCAGGCTGGATGAGAGAGGGGAGAGGGGGGGGGGAGGGGCAGCGATGGATGCTATTGGTCCTTCTTCTTCTCTGATTCAGAGTCCTCTTTACCGTCGGCGAGCTCTGGAGGAGTCTCCTCGTACCTGCAGAGGAAGAGGAATTATTTGGTTTATTTCCAACAACGTGGAACTGAAATACAAAGACACAAAGTATTACACTTGCACAGTAATAAGAAGAGATAAATACTCTCATTTATTAACGTGGCGTACGTTAATAAACGGGGCTGAACGTACGTCACTTCCCGCGCACAGGTTGGGATTCATAAAAAGAAAACATGATGGGAGAATGTGTGGTCCTCCACGCAGACCCTGACCCGTGGTCCTCCACGCAGACCCTGACCCGTGGTCCTCTACGCAGACCCTGACCCGTGGTCCTCTACGCAGACCCTGACGACCCTGACCCGTGGTCCTCCACGCAGACCCTGACCCGTGGTCCTCCACGCAGACCACGCAGACCCTGACCCGTGGTCCTCCACGCAGACCACGCAGACCCTGACCCGTGGTCCTCCACGCAGACCCTGACCCGTGGTCCTCCACG
>NW_027595444.1:20000-35000 GCF_031162955.1 Sander vitreus | reverse complement strand
ACACAGAGATATATACACACACACAGATATATACATACACACACAGATATATACACACACACACACACACACACACACATTCTCTGTAATAACATTTAAATTTCAAATTGTAAATAAGTCTAAACCTATTCATTAGAGGGTGACATAGGAATCAGTTGTCGCTCCCATCTCATCCCGAGCCCACAAAAATACTCCCGTCACATCCCGATCACGTGACTGCCCCCCCAAAAAAATCCTGTCATGCAAAATCCAGAGAGAAAGACTCCCGGATCCCGTTTCATTCCCTATGTTGTCTAAAGTTATCAGACTCTGTGTGTGAGTGAGTGAGTGAGACAGAGAGACAGAGAGAGAGAGAGAGAGACAGAGACAGAGAGAGAGAGACAGAGACAGAGAGAGAGACAGAGACAGAGGAGAGAGACAGAGACAGAGAGAGTGTGTGTGTCTCTGTGTGTGTGTGTGTGTGTGTGTGTGTGTGTGTGTGTGTGTGTGTGTGTGTGTGTGTGTGTGCTGCAGAGCTGTTTGTCTCTCTCTGCTGGGGGGGTTAGGATTAGGTAGTGACCACTTTTCGAGACTCCCTCAGGTCACAGTATTTCCAATCAAACGTATTGAGAGTTGTAAGTGGTTCTCTTTTCTAAAACAAAATGTCTCGCAATCTTTGGGTGTTTAAAGGAGGAAACAGTACACGGTTTGGAATTCATAACCCGACTTTGAGAAGCCCTGTTCTATACATACATACATAATAAAGATGTATAAATGCCAATATGAAAAATGTTTTTATTGAATGGACCGTTGGTCTCACCCAGAAGACGTCGTAGACGAACAGCCCCCCCAGCAGGATGCAGCCGGTGCTGACGTTGTTCAGGTGGAGCAGCTCCACGCCGTTCAGGGCAAACGCCAGGCCAAACAGGTTATTGGCTATCCAGTGCTGTGATGTCACAAAACACAGACAGGTTATTGGCTGTCCAGTGCTGTGATGTCACAAAACACAGACAGGTTATTGGCTGTCCAGTGCTGTGATGTCACAAAACACAGACAGGTTATTGGCTATCCAGTGCTGTGATGTCACAAAACACACACAGGTTATTGGCTATCCAGTGCTGTGATGTCACAAAACAGGTCAAACAAGTGAAACCTAAAGAAGATTACACCCTAGGACGTTTAAAAACTGCATCGACATTCATTTCTAAACCAACCATTCACGATGCATCGTTACATACCTAGTCACAGCGTTGCTGTGATGTCATTTATTATATCCGAGCAGGGCTTGACATTAACATTTTAGCTCACCAGCCACTGGTTTCCCAACAGCTACTAGCCACTCAGAATCTTCACTAGCCACTATTTGGTGGTAAATGATGTTTTCTTTGAATAAAGTTGACTATATAGTGTGCTACAATTAAGGTGAAGAACCAGATTAACAACCCTTTTAAATGTCAATGAGCTGTAAACACCTAAATCAAGACTACATCAAATATAACACTGCTGTCATCACGTTCAGCTCTGATAATGTGTGTAAAGATCCTTTTTCTATGAAAACATGAAACCGAATAAGACAGAGACATAAAGAGTAGCTTCTTATTGTATAGGCTAGGAGGTGCGGGGGGGGGCTGGCATGTCACTCAGCAGCTAGCACGCGCCCTCGATGACGGGAAGCGTAGCGCACGGACCAAATGTCCTGCTGAATTGTCCTGCTGCTCTCTCTGCATTTCTTCTACAAACCTAAACCTTACAGTCTACGACCTGTACAGACGCAACCGCTGCCTCGGCTTGCCATGTTGCATGTGCACACTGAACAGACCTCTGGGGGATATTTTAAGGAATCGCTGCGTGCTGGTCTGGTGTGCTGTATGGGCCACCGTACTCCGACTGTGGGCTGCCGCTGCACAACTGGGTCACAGCTGTGTTCCTGTGTCAGACAGTGGTGCAGTACTCCAGCCACTAGTGTTACAATATAAAAAGGCACGCCACCCGCCAAAGTGGCTAGTGAGAGTGACCGTAGCTGCATCTCATCACCCTTATTTGATAGTAGGGTTGGGCATCGAGAACCAAGTCCTACTTGGAATCCTTTCAAAAATGATGATTCCAGTGGAGTCGTTTCTTTATTGGAATCGTTTGGAGGATTTGGTTTCAAATCCGACCATCACTTCCCAATTTAACATGTGCAAGTTTGGGTTTCCGTAGCGACCAGGCGCTTGTTGTGTTGCAGCCTTGGAGCTCAGTAAGCAGCGCTCTAGTGTGGGCTTTATTTTACGTTGAAAAAGCTGTAAAACTGCAACCCAACAGCAAATCAAAATAAACCTTTCCTCTTATTTGTGAAAATAGGCATGTGACCCGTTTCAATCTAAACGATGCCAAACCCTATTAGGGCGGCTGTGGCTCAGTGGTAGAGAACCTGCCAATCGGAAGGTTGGTGGTTCGATCCCTGGCCCACTGAACCCCGAGCTGCTCCATCGGAGTCAAATGTGTGCGAGTGTTTATCTGATGAGCAGGTGGTACCTTGTACGGCAGCCTCGGCCACAGATCCACACATTCACAGCGTATGAATGTGTGTGAATGGTGACTGGTTCCTGTACTATGTTAAAGAGCTTTGAGTAGCCGTTAAGACTAGAAAAGTATATAAGAACAGTCCATTTACATTTATTTGATAGCTCCTTGACTCCTCGGCCAAACCGGAAGTTGTTCTGTCCCTATGCAGTGAGCTCTTATTTCTGTCTCGAGGACCAATCACGGAGGAGCTATCGGCGAGGATACAGAGAGCAGCCTTCCTGGAAGCCGTGCAGCTGAAGGAGTTACTAACTCCACCCACACAGCTGACGTATTCATGTGACGCTTCAGAGGAAAGGACGTCTCATCTCTCAACACATTTCCTCGGCTCCTCTCTCCTCCCGTGATTTCCTCGCATCTCTCCTGTGCCTCCTCGTGGGAGAGACTAAGACATGAGGAAGGGAGGCAAATGGAGGACTCAAGGAGGTAATTTAAGATTAAGTTAAGTTAAGTTAAGTTAAGTTACGGGTGCTAATGTCAAGCCCTGCAGCAGAGTCCAAACTGGTTTTTATGCGAGTGGTTACAGACGTTACCTTCTTGAGCAGGTACCAGACTCCCACCACGCTGCTGATGAGCAGACACACCAGGTTCTTGGTGTCAAACTCGTAGTTGACTATTTCTGCAGAGAGACAGAGAGAGAGACAGACAGAGAGAGAGACAGAGAGAGACAGAGAGAGAGAGACAGAGACAAAGAGAGAGAGAGAGACACAGAGAGAGACAGATTAGGATTGTGGGTAGTGTAGTTTTTCTCCATAAGATTGAGGATAAAACATGGTTGACTTCATACAGACTTGTAGCTTCTTCAGGAGCAGAAACAGCTCTATTTGTGTTTATAGGATCCCCTCTGATACAGCTCCAGAGGCTATCCTCCCATGAAACTCAAATAGGAAACACTTTGTAGTGATGAAATAACGTGTGTTAGTGTTGAGTGCTGTGCAGCAGGTCTCACCTTCTTTGGTCTCTTCAGCGCCCTGAGTGAAGAGCAGCTGGTACTGTTTGTTTGAGAAAGACTCTGGAAAGATTCTGGACATCAGAGGACTGAGAGACAGAAACAAGAAGACAGAGTAAATCACCTTGGAAGGCAAGGGGGTTTCTGGCACTTTGTGCTTTATTTTTGCACAGCTTCCTCGCTCTTAAAAACTACGGAAGTGTGAAGATTCAATTGGAAAAACGGTCCTATTTTTACTAGATTAATATCTCGTTAATACAGAAAAGAACAATTCAGAGAAAGGAGTATTGAGCTCTCTCTCGTTGACACAAAGCTGTTGGTCTGAATGTCTGTTTTTCTGAATTAACGAGATAGTTAACTTGTGAACACATTATGATTCCATACACAAAAGTTGATCTTGTGCGTACAAGATGAATTTTAGGATATAATCTCCTACATATGAGAAAACATTAAGGCTCCTATCTTACACCCCGCGCAGCGCAAAGCCCGACTCACTTAGTGTCTTTGCTAGTTTAAGACCGACCCAGTTGTCAGTTTCCCGTCCAGCGCCCACGTCGTTTAAACAGCAAATGCACCTGCAGCCCATCTGTGGCCCATGCTGGTCTTACAGGGAGGTGTGTTCAGGTGCATTCTGGGCGTGCTGGTCTTACAGGGAGGTGTGTTCAGGTGCATTCTGGGAGTATTGCTATCTTGAGGCAGCGGGAAGTGATCGCGTCATTTCATTGTTATTTTAACAGAGCATTAGTAAAATGCTCCTAGGCTCGTGCACAGCACGTGCACACTATGCTTGTTACACACACAGGGACGCACAGCAGCACACACACATGCAGAAGATTACAAATACAAATATTACGGTGCAAATCCTCCATCATAACAGCAATGCTCCAAGGTCCAAACGCGCCTGGCTTTTAAAGGGAATGGGAGATGATCTCTGATTGGTTGATTGCATGTTACGCCCAAAACACACCTCTGATTAATGAAGACACTAAGGTCAACCCTTTAGAACCATGACCCCGGCACACGGACCCTTTTTTACCGCCGTCAAACTAGCAGAAGTGGATTAGGACGCCCTAAACACACCTGCAGCAGGCGCTTCACGCCGTGACCTCAGATCGTTGAAATAGGGCGCCTTTTATGTAAGCTATAACAGTTTGGTTTGGATGTGGCCAACATTTCCCGCAATTTTCTTTTTTTTTACCTTGCCTTTTAGGGCTTCCGTACCTTCCACATGAACGTTTATACTTTGCTCGTTTTTGTGATATTTCCCAGCATGCAGTGTGTTTTGTTTACCTCATAGTGTGGGACAGAGCCAGGACGCCCAGGCCAAAGAAGTAGACCGACAGCAGCAGGTTGATGTACTCTTGAGAAAATACCTGCATCAGAAACACAGAAATCTGAGTGTGACGCAACGCTGGAATGTAACTAAGTACATGTACTCCAGTACTGTACTTCAGTCCAGATGTTGAGGTACTTGTACTTTACTTGAGTCTTTTCAGGCAGAACTGCCTGTAAAAAAAACCCAGCGTTAGAACGTAAACGTATGAAAATAAGTTTGGTTTAATTCTCCCGGCATCTCCGCTCTTAATCATGGGGTATTCTCGCCGCAGCCGACCCGTCGAGCGCCAGTGTGACGTCATGGGAGCGCCGTAACTGTTTATACTGGTGCGTGGTGGTCGCGACACTAGCTGCAGTCTTCTCCTGAACAGAGGGGGCGCTAATGAGGAAAGGCTACAGACGTTGCTCTTTCTACGGACTAGAAGAAGGAGAAACAGGTCAACAACGGCAGAACTGGCAGCAGCATTGACGTCAACGCTTGGATCTGATTGGATGAGCTACTTGGTGGATCAAGCCTTTCATTCACCATAAAGAGCTCATCTTAACCAGTTAACCAGAGAGACCTGCAGTCACTCTGAGAGTCCTGGCATCACGTTAACCTCGAGCTCGTCCATGCTTCCCGTTTCCCCTTTGTCGCGCCGCTGAAAAAAATCCTGGCGAGCCAGCCAGATCTACGTCATTTTGACGTCACACGAAGAGAACTGGATCCAGCGTTCGGCGGGAAGCCACGTACGGTCCAATGAGAGTGCTCAAAAGCGCATAAAGCAAACATGGAGCTCGGCTCTTCCTCATTGTTGGCCCATGACGTCACGATGGACACGCGCACCAGCAACAGTTAGTTTGTGTTGTCTTAGCAAGCGGTAGCAACATGCTCGTTCATGAGCGTCTCTCTCGTGTCTCTTACAAGTGGCGATCTCATGAACTCGCCGTTTTCATTGTCTAAAATATTCACTAACGGTAAACATTGTGTTTTCGTTGTTCCCGATCGTTTACATGCTTAGCTAAATAAACAATAGATGTATTTAGCTAGACAACCAAGGAGATTTAATCATTATGTCGTGCTACAAGCTAGCTAATAACTAGCGCTAGCAGTTAGCCTGCAGATTGGTGAACAGAGCTCATCCATGGCTTCAGCTCTCATCCACGTTACGAGCTTTACAGCATACGGCCCTCGGATGTATCGTTAGAGAGAACCAAAGCGATGTAATCACCATGTCTGTAGTAACGTTATGTAGGCATATAGCTAGCTATGTAGCTATAGATCTTAATACAGACATGCTAGCTACCCCTGATGTTAGCAACTAGCTAGCTAGCCGATAGCCCGCCAGTTTGGGAAATGCTAATGACGTTACATCCACGTAACAGGCTTTACAGCATACATACATCCCTCTGATGTATCATTACTTCATAAGATAATACCATGGACGCATTAATAGAACACATGGCGAATTACAGCCATTAGCTCTATCCGTTATTACAGCTAGCTACATGAGCTCGGGAGAACAGGCATGTGAGCGGGTGGGCGCAGTCCCGCGGCTCTGCTCGCGTCCATTATGTACGTTCATCATGCCTACTTTAATAATTCTGGATTCGCTTCTAGTGACTGTTAAAAACGTGACGTTTTAAACAAGGACCCCTTTAATTGTTAGGGCTGGTTAGCTGATGTACCCCGAAACAAATGATCCGCTGAAATATAGACGTTTCTTTCGCCATGCAAAGCCTTTCTGGGCCATGGGATGCAGTACCAGCGTTATCCGCTAAGCCCATAGTGGCTTTAGACATGGCGCTCTTCCTGGGGGCTTGGTCCACACTAGAGTAACCCATTTCATATTCCAGCTGCTGCAACAAACGGGCAGAAGGAGGAGAAATCAACCTGCACTAAATCATCTGAGAAGTGGTTGGTGGTTATATATTTGTGCTTTAGAACATAATCACTGCGAAGCATTCATGAAATAAGCTTCATTTCTCTCTCTCTCTCTCTCTCTCTCTAACAGATTCAAGTACCTACACACATGAGTTCAGCTGGTATACAGATGGACTGGAGTATGTGATGTTAAGCTCCATGTGCACTTGCCTTGATATTAGGTCTTATTTGTATATTATGTTGACATGTGCCTATACGGTATATTGTTCTCTATTGTACAGTATGCGTCTATATCACTATTTATCTACTGAATGTCTATTTGTTGAATGCATAGAGAGTTAACGCCTACCGAAGTCAAATTCCTTGTGTATGTACGTATACTTGGCCAATAAAAAACTGATATATATATATATATATTATATATATATATATATATAATATATATATATAATATATATATATATATATATATATATTATATATATATATATATATATATATATATATATATATATATATATATATATATATATATATATATATATATATATATATATATATATATATATATATATATATATATATATATATATATATATATATATATATATATATGAATGAACTGAGATTCTGATTGCTGGTTAAGTTGAGGCTCCACGCAGAGCTTTCTCCGTAGCTTACTACGGCTACTTTCAACATTATCAAAGACTCGGATATCAACAAGTTTTTGGATACGAGCCGAGCTTTTCTAGAAGCTGGTTGAAGGAATGAAAGAGGGACGCTGTGTTCACACGCTCCAACAAGTCCTCCACCGCTGGGACACTTAGACAATATCATATTTTGCACAACTGCATGTAAACGGGAATATTAACCTTCGTTAGCCGTAGAAACAGCTTAGAGGAATATCGTCTTTGTCGGAATAAGAGCAAAAACCTGAACATTATGTGCATGTAAAACGTAGTCAGCGTTACCTTGAAGAAGAGGTAGAGCCCAAACAGAGTGCAGCTGGCGATGATGGGAAACCTCGCCGCGTCTCGACCGGTGATCGTTTCTGGCATGTCTGATGCATTCTGGGAGGAGCGAGAGAGACATTAGTTAATACGTTATTAGACCAACAAACACACAAGTTTAATTCTGAAATAAGCAAAAACTAGCTTTCAGTTCTGTGGAGACAAACTGAACACTGACGACTTTCCACCTGCAGCTGGAGCTTGAAGACTACATTTACTCTACGTTTTGTTATAAAAAACTGCTGCGTTTCCCCCTCTCATTCCCCCTGCTCTGGTGTTCCCCCCTCTCATTCCCCCTGCTCTGGTGTTTCCCCCCCTCTCATTCCCCCTGCTCTGGTGTTTCCCCCCCTCTCATTCCCCCTGCTCTGGTGTTTCCCCCCCTCTCATTCCCCCTGCTCTGGTGTTTCCCCCTCTCATTCCCCCTGCTCTGGTGTTTCCCCCCCCTCTCATTCCCCCCTGCTCTGGTGTTTCCCCCCTCTCATTCCCCCCTGCTCTGGTGTTTCCCCCCCCTCTCATTCCCCCCTGCTCTGGTGTTTCCCCCCTCTCATTCCCCCCTGCTCTGGTGTTTCCCCCCCCTCTCATTCCCCCCTGCTCTGGTGTTTCCCCCCCTCTCATTCCCCCCTGCTCTGGTGTTTCCCCCCCCTCTCATTCCCCCCTGCTCTGGTGTTTCCCCCCTCTCATTCCCCCCTGCTCTGGTGTTTCCCCCCCCTCTCATTCCCCCCTGCTCTGGTGTTTCCCCCCCCTCTCATTCCCCCCTGCTCTGGTGTTTCCCCCCCCTCTCATTCCCCCCTGCTCTGGCGTTTCCCCCCTCTCATTCCCCCCTGCTCTGGTGTTTCCCCCTCTCATTCCCCCCTGCTCTGGTGTTTCCCCCCTCTCATTCCCCCTGCTCTGGCGTTTCCCCCCCCTCTCATTCCCCCCTGCTCTGGTGTTTCCCCCCTCTCATTCCCCCCTGCTCTGGCGTTTCCCCCCTCTCATTCCCCCCTGCTCTGGTGTTTCCCCCCTCTCATTCCCCCCTGCTCTGGTGTTTCCCCCTCTCATTCCCCCTGCTCTGGTGTTTCCCCCCCCTCTCATTCCCCCCTGCTCTGGTGTTTCCCCCCCCTCTCATTCCCCCCTGCTCTGGCGTTTCCCCCCTCTCATTCCCCCCTGCTCTGGTGTTCCCCCTCCTCATTCCCCTGCTCTGGTGTTCCCCTCTCATTCCCCCTGCTCTGGCGTCCCCTCTCTCATTCCCCCTGCTCTGGTGTTTCCCCTCCTCATTCCCTGCTCTGGTGTTTCCCCCTCTCATTCCCCCTCTCGCGGTTTCCTCTATGTACACCGCGCACCCCCACTCCTTCAGCTGTTTATGAAAAGTCAAACTCGTAGCGCCGTCTGCTCTACTGAACTCAAGTCTCTCTCTCTCTAACTGGAACAGTGACAGGACATCATCACTCGCCAAGTTATGGCAACCAAATAACCAACAGGGCGAGTACTACTTCACTCAATAAGTGATTAACAGCGATGAAAGCCACACTCACACCCGTGAAATATGACAGCTACAGTTTATTGGAAAATAGCATTGTGATGAATTTACTGTCCCAGACCCCAATTTAATCAGACCCCAGATGAGACAAGAAGCTAACGTTAGCTAACGTTAGCCATGCTGCTGTGACGGCCCCTCTGCCTCCGACTCGCCGCTGCAGGAGTCTGTGTGTATTCCTCCGACACGCTGTAGTAACGTTACTGATTTAAAACCGTTTTCCAGGTTAGTGGGGGGTGCACACCGCTCAAAACCAACATGAGAGACGTAGCTAGTAATGTTCACTCAGCGTTTTGTTTTGTTGTTAAACTGTGTGTAAAATGAGCAGTGACGTTAAATCATCCTACGGTACCGTCTATCTGCTGGATGGTTTCAAGGTAACGGTCGGTACTCTGACGTCCAACATGTATCGGCCGATACTGAGTACTGATCCGATACCAGTGAGTCATATATTTTATTATGTTTTAACAGCTGTATACTACTATCTCTGTATAGATGATATGATGTATAACAGCTGTATACTACTATCCCTGTATGATGATATGATGTATAACAGCTGTATACTACTATCTCTGTATAGATGATATGATGTATAACAGCTGTATACTACTATCTCTGTATGGATGATATGATGTATAACAGCTGTATACTACTATCTCTGTATAGATGATATGATGTATAACAGCTGTATACTACTATCCCTGTATGATGATATGATGTATAACAGCTGTATACTACTATCCCTGTATGGATGATATGATGTATAACAGCTGTATACTACTATCCCTGTATGGATGATATGATGTATAACAGCTGTATACTACTATCTCTGTATAGATGATATGATGTATAACAGCTGTATACTACTATCTCTGTATAGATGATATGATGTATAACAGCTGTATACTACTATCTCTGTATAGATGATATGATGTATAACAGCTGTATACTACTATCTCTGTATAGATGTGATATTATTTCTCTCTCTGTTGTCTGTCTGGCTCAGGTTAAACTCTCTGTGAAACATGAACTCTCCAGAACTTTCTGTTATTCTGCAGTTTGACAGTCAGTTATAACGGAGAAAGAACATAAACTACGTTAACGTAGATTTTCTTTAGGGCTTTATTACGTGGTATCTGATCGCTGCATTTACTCCAGTACTTCCTGATACTGATACCAGCGTTTTAGGCAGTATCGGAGACGATACCGATACTGGTATCGGTACATCTCTACTTTGGACATGTATACAGCGCATTCAGAATCTGCGTCTCAATCAGGGTTTTAATCCTATTTAAACTCAAACTCTCAAAGAACAATCCACCTCAAGCCAGAGAAAAAAAAACTGAGGAAGTTTTATCGAAACTGTAGCGTTTCCATTCAGCTTTTCTAATGAGTTACTTCAAAATGTGCATCAAAATGCATGAAGGGAAACACGGCTACCGCCTCCTCCTGTGTGCTCGTGCCGTCCTTCTACGCTCTGATCTGAACAGCTGCCGTTAGCGAAGACACAAACATACGGAGACGACGGAGTGAATGCAGCAGACTGACAGACATCCCCGAGAGAGAGAAGCCTCCATCTATATTCTCCTCCATCTACTCCCCCGAGAGAAAAACTGGGACAGGAGAGAGGAAGGGAGGAGGGAAGACACGCGCTGCATCTTATGTCGCTTAAATGGACTCCTCCACTCGCCTCCCTTCCTCGCGTCTTATACCTGTGACACACCGAGCTGATAATCGGCCGTCTGACAGTCTGGGAGGTCGGTGACTCGAGTCTGGTCGGTGTGCTCCGTGCCGTCGTCCGTTGGAGGAGCCGTCGGCCTTCATTGTGGCCGACCTGACATGCTCAGTCAGAGACAGGACAGTCTGACTCAATGATCCATCTGATTGGTGGAGAGCTAACCCGGAAATGACGAGTGGGATGAGCGTAACTAGAGTCTCTCAACATCTGATGAAGATCTGTTAAACTGACCTTTGTTGATCTGAAATGAAGACAGATTCAGCAGCTGCACGGCCTGTTTCTCTCTTCAGATGTTTCCAGAAACACGTTACGGTGAACTATTTTAGGACAATATGAGATCGTATTCTGAACGAGACGCCATGATGGTCGGGGAGCAGCCAGACCCACGTGACGCGTTCGTCCAATCAGCTGCTGGTTTTCATTTATTGGGCGACAATCCAGATTAGCGCCGCCTGCTGTTATGGAGACGTATTACGTCTCGCGCACGCGCAGAACGTACGCTCAAGTCGGCATCTTACGGTGTGTTCTGAGGCACTCTTTGGACCTCGGGGAGACAGATCAGTCTGACTGGTTTTTCTGCCAACGGTCGGCCGTCGGGTTGGTGCGTCAGGGGCTTTACGCCCTCCCACTGAGGAGGCAGGGACGAGAGAGACGTGAGGAAATCACGTGAGGAGAGAGGAGCCGGGGGGCAACTCCTTCAGCTGCACGGCTTCCAGGAAGACTGCTCTGTGTATCCTCGCCTATAGCTCCTCAGAGATCCCTCCTCTGTGCTCGCTGATAGCTCCTTGGGGCAGAAATAAGAGCTTTGAGACGGCCTTCACAGAGGAGGGACAGAACAACTTCCGGTTCAGCCCAGGAACCGAGACGCTATAAAATAAGGGCCATGAGATGCAGCCAGGGAGATGAGACAAAATGATGAGGAAAGGAAAGAGGAGAGAAGGTAGGTAGGAAGGTAGGGGAGAGGATCCTTGTTGCAGCACTAAGAGCAAATCCTAAAGAAGTCCTTCTCTATCATGTGTTACGACACAGTGTTAATGTATTTACTGTCGCATTAGTGCTGTGAACACAGACTGTAAAAATACATAGCAGCAGTGAGTTCACCCATTGGAGAGTGTGTGTGTGTGTGTGTGTGAGAGTGAGTGAGTGAGTGAGTGAGTGAGTGAGTGTGTGTATTTTTGATGCTCTCAGCGGCTCTCTGATACTCACTCTGAACCCAGAATCGTAATCATTTTCTCCGAGCTCCTACAGCAGGCAGACAGACAGACAGACAGAATGGATGGAGAGACAGATGTGCACAGACAGACAGGGAGAGAGAGGGATCAGATCGGAAAACAAAAGAGGAGGACTGGAAGCAGGGCCCAAAAATCAAACAACCCAATAGGAAACTAATTCTTTGTTGAATTCTGAGAGGAAAGGCTTTAAGAGATTCAAGATGCTTATGTTAAAAATGGCTGACAGAGGAGCAGGGAGAGAGAGAGAGAGAGAGAGACACAGAGAGAGACAGAGAGAGAGATATGAGAAGCAAAGGAGAATGATAACATGCAACAAAAGGTTCAGGAGCCGGATTTAAACCCAATTACACAACACCTGAGACAATACCCGCCTCTGTCTGACAATGTTCTGGGTTTTTAATCGTCTTTCCCTTTTCTTAAACTTTGTGTCTGCTGGCCACCGTACTCTCTCTCTCACTGCGAGCCAACTACATCAAAATCAATGTCAACAAACCTGTATTCAATTACGATCAGCTGTCAGAAACACAACCAACTTGTTGGTACAGTGGAAAGAGGAATCAAGACGGCTTTCGATAGTTTCATTTTGTTTCCGTTTAACATGAAACAGCCCCGAAATCACCATCACCAAACCCACCAGACTCCATGTAAATAATCAGGACTTTTAGCGTGTATAGAGCCAGCATATCTCCACCAGACTCCATGTAAATAATCAGGACTTTTAGCGTGTATAGAGCCAGCATATTTCCACCAGACTCCATGTAAATAATCAGGACTTTTAGCGTGTATAGAGCCAGCATATCTCCACCAGACTCCATGTAAATAATCAGGACTTTTAGCGTGTATAGAGCCAGCATATCTCCACCAGACTCCATGTAAATAATCAGGACTTTTAGCGTGTATAGAGCCAGCATATCTCCACATGTAAATGGGTGAATTAAGGGTTTATTTCAACCAAACCAGAGTGGTGATTGTTGGAACAGTGGAAAGATGAACCAAGACGGCTTTTGGTAGTTTCATTTAGTTTCTGTCCACTTTGAATGAAGTGTGTTTTACGATGATAAAAGTCCTGATTATTTACATGGAGTCTGGTGTAGTTTGGTGATGGTGATTTCGGGGCTGTTTCATGTTAAACTAAAAGGATCTTCCTCTTTAACTCAAAAGGTCTATCTCTGTAGGGATCCTTTCATAATGTTGTCAGACACTTAGAATAATAATCTGAGTCTGTCAGCAGCAACAACAGACCTTTTAGTGGACGCTGACTGACACTTAAACACAGACAAATAGGAAAACCGTTACCCTTTGAGTACATCACTTGAATAAATGTACTTCCCACCTGTCATCACCTCACGCAGCAGAGAGGATGTGGCAGTTTAAAAAAAAAAGTTTTACAGTTGCCAAAAGCTAACAGGCACAACTGCGCATGTCCGCAAAACCCCCCAAAAGAGTGCAAATAATCCCTCTTGTACACGTCACACAAACACACACACACGCTATAAGTGTGACAGCCGGTAAACACACCGGGGGGTAGGGGGGGCACAAATGTAAATAAACACCGGAGCGACCACCACCGTACACATCATTAATATTTGTTGTTTTTGACACTTTAAAAGACCCTCAACATAAAACCTGAAAATAACCGTTAAAATATCCAACAGCTGTTACGTCAGTTCTACTTTACTACTTGTGCTCATTTAAAATACAACCAATCAATACTTGTCTTTATTGTTATTACTGGAAAGTCTTAATAGCTGCTTTTCCCAGTGTTTAGTTTGAGTTAACGTTATTTTAGACTGAATCAAGCTGTCAGTTGGCGGTTAGCCGAATTAGCCGTTAGCTAAACTAACGTTAGCTTCTCGGTGGAGGCTAACGGCTCCAGTTGAATCAAGCTGTAAGCTAGCGGTTAGCCGAATTAGCCGTTAGCTAAACTAACGTTAGCTTCTCGGTGGAGGCTAACGGCTCCAGTTGAATCAAGCTGTAAGCTAGCGGTTAGCCGAATTAGCCGTTAGCTAAACTAACGTTAGCTTCTCGGTGGAGGCTAACGGCTCCAGTTGAATCAAGCTGTAAGCTAGCGGTTAGCAGAATTTGCCGTTAGCTAAACTAACGGCTAATTTGTGCCTAAAGTTAACTGTCGTCGCTGTAAGTAGCTGTAACGTGACAGTAACGTAACTGTAACGTGAGCCCTTCTAGCCTTCTTACCTTAGATTTGGAGCAAGTGACGGACCGCAGGGCTCCGAAGAAGATGGGCAGCAGCGCCATGAACACCAGGCTGCCATATGCCAGCGCCGTGCCCTCCGGAGTCGCCACGAATTTAGCCGAAGCGTTGAGCGCCTGGGTCCCGTTGGAGTCGGTGATGTTCAGGGCCTCCGCGGCCGCGACCGGGACCGGTTCTGTCTCGGACATGGTTCTCTTCAGAGACGGGCTTCTTCAGGCGGGACCGCGGGCAGGGATGGAGCGGCGCGGCGGGGACTGGCAGACGGGCAGAGGAGGAGACTGGAGCGGCTGTGTGGTTCTCATTCATGTACAGATGCTGCTGCTGTAAGGCCACGTTTCCTAAAAACACTGAGCAGAGACAGTGAAGCAAACGAAGAGGTCTCACTCTGCCGCTGTTTCCGGGGAGCGAATACTTCTCCCTGAGAACGAGGAGATGTCGTCACGACACAGCGCCCCGCCCCCTTTCCACCAGGTCAATTAATAACCTAATTTAGAGGAAACTATACCTAATTCTTGAGTTATTATTATTCTGCTCATTTTCAGGTTCATAACTGTATTTAGAGGTTGTACCAGAATAGGTTTACATGGTTTAATTATCAAAAAA
>NW_027595444.1:5000-15000 GCF_031162955.1 Sander vitreus | reverse complement strand
TCTCACGCCACACAGCTGACACTCTTACGCCACACAGCTGACACGCCACACAGCTGACACGCCACACAGCTGACACGCTCATGCCACACAGCTGACACTCTCACGCCACACAGCTGACACGCTCACGCCACACAGCTGACACGCCACACAGCTGACACGCCACACAGCTGACACTCTCACGCAACACAGCTGACACTCTCACGCCACACAGCTGACACTCTTACGCCACACAGCTGACACTCTTACGCCACACAGCTGACACTCTTACGCCACACGGCTGACACTCTCACGCTACACAGCTGACACGCCACACAGCTGACACGCCACACAGCTGACACGCTCACGCCACACAGCTGACACTCTCACGCCACACAGCTGACACTCTCACGCCACACAGCTGACACTCTCACGCTACACAGCTGACACGCTCACGCCACACAGCTGACACGCCACACAGCTGACACGCCACACAGCTGACACTCTCACGCCACACAGCTGACACGCCACACAGCTGACACTCTTACGCCACACAGCTGACACTCTCACGCCACACAGCTGACACTCTCACGCCACACAGCTGACACTCTCACGCCACACAGCTGACACTCTTACGCCACACAGCTGACACTCTTACGCCACACAGCTGACACTCTCACGCCACACAGCTGACACGCTCACGCCACCCAGGCAGTGTGCAGGAGGCCTATATAATAATAATGTGACGATAACAATCATATAATGTCTTTATAATGTTACTCAAATGAAGAAAGACAGTTTGTCTCATGAAACAGATTTAAAAGATTCCAACAACAAACAACAACAAACAACAACACTCAAGCTTGAACATTATTTAATCTAATCTACAAAATGTCAGAAACATTTCGGTTATATTTCCCCACAGCTGATAAATCAGAAGAATCCAAAAGTCTAGTTGTTATTCCTCCTGTTGTCCTCGGGTCAACTTTGACTCGTTTTCAAAGGTTTTTTTATATTAGAAATTTGGGTTTCTTAAAAACCTAACTGAACATATTTGGTTCCATAATTAAAATGTTTAAAAAATAAAACGTCAAAAATGACCTAAGAAAGCGACAAACGTTGAAAAAAGAGACAAACATGTAGAAAAAGTGACAAAATGACAAAAGTGTGATAAAACCAAACCATGTGTGGTTCTAGACCCGGAAGGACAACACGAGGTTAATCGACGACAGCCCAAAGATATTTAGTTTATGACCATATATAACAATATTATGAATAATATATATATAATATAACAAAGAAAAGCATCAAATATTCATGTTTAAAAAGCTGGAAGCTGTGAATATTTAACATTTCTGCTTGAAAATGACTAAAAGGATGAATTGATTATCAAAATATATGCAACTAATTGATTAAAGTATGACGTCAGTATTTTTAAAGAGTAAGATCCTTTTAGTTTAACATGAAAAAGCCCCGAAATCACCATCACCAAACCCACCAGACTCCATGTAAATAATCAGGACTTTTATCCGCGTAAAACACACTTCATTCAAAGTGGACAGAAACTAAATAAAACTATCAAAAGCCGTCTTGGTTCATCTTTCCACTGTTCCAACAATCACCACTCTGGTTTGGTTGAAATAAACCCTTAATTCACCCATTTACATGTGGAGATATGCTGGCTCTATACACGCTAAAAGTCCTGATTATTTACATGGAGTCTGGTGGAGATATGCTGGCTCTATACACGCTAAAAGTCCTGATTATTTACATGGAGTCTGGTGGAGATATGCTGGCTCTATACACGCTAAAAGTCCTGATTATTTACATGGAGTCTGGTGGAGATATGCTGGCTCTATACACGCTAAAAGTCCTGATTATTTACATGGAGTCTGGTGGGTTTGGTGATGGTGAGTTTCGGGGCTGTTTCATGTTAAACTAAAAGGATCTTCCTCTTTAACTAAAAGGTCTATCTGATTTGAGGAAAGAAACAGGCTGACGAAAACAGACGCAGCAACTCAACATTACAGCTTATCCCTCTTCCTCCTCCTCTTGTTTGTCTTCTTGTCTTCATTGTGGAAGACTTTTCCATCTGCCTGCTTCCTCCAGCTCAGTTTGATCCAGTCCAGCCCCTGGTCCCTCATCTTCTGTTGGAGCTGAGACACAAAACTCCTCAACATCATCACTCACAGAGAGACACATCACAGAGAGAGGGGGAAACACCAGAGCAGGGGGAATGAGAGGGGGAAACACCAGAGCAGGGGGAATGAGAGGGGGAAACACCAGAGCAGGGGGAATGAGAGGGGGAAACACCAGAGCAGGGGGAATGAGAGGGGGGAACACCAGAGCAGGGGGAATGAGAGGGGGGAACGTAGCAGAAAATATTCCTTTTTAAACCAATATGTAGCAGCGTATATGTAGCCGCAGTGCTGTAATATTATTATTTTCACGCCCTTCTACTTCCGGTCCATGGGACCTGTCTTTCGACGGCAGTCAATGGAGAGATAATAATTATTTTTTGGTCCTGTTTGAATTGAGCCATGGATTACACGTATGATGTTCATCAGTTTAAAAGATAATATTTCAACCGAAGAAAGTCTCAGTTATCCGTAGGTTTGTCCTATGACCACTTAGTTTAGTGTGAAACCGCTCAGAGAACTACATCTCCCAGTGAACTACATCTCCCAGTGAACTACATCTCTCCTCTCACACTGTTTACGTCACCTAGCTTGATGCTCAACTTGCTCGCTAGCTAGCTAGCTTAGCTTAGCTCTGTTCCACAACACCTGTAACGTTATCTCACCTGATGGGTTTTATCCAGTCAAGTGTTTTCAGCAGAGAAGCAAAAGAACAACAAGATCCTCTGCTCATTAGAGTCATGTTACGGCCAGACGTCATCCATGCGACGTTGAAGTGTGAAGTCTTTCTAATGACGTATTTTCAGTCTTATACTTCAACAGTTTAACAATGAACTGAGACTTTCTTCGGTTCAGAAATTATGTATTAAAGGAACACGCCGACTTATTGGGAACAGGCTCCATGTAGCCTACTGCTCCCAATAAGTGACAAAATAACAGCAACATGTTCCTATTTACATGTTGTGGTTTGTATAGTCTTAACAAGGTCACATGACACACAGCCATCTTCTAACCGTATACATACTGGGAACTATATTCTCAGAAGGCGAAGCACTGCTACTCTCCGCTCAGGGTTTCTCAGGTGCTACGTGCGTATCACTCCGCCCAAGTAGCAGAAGTAGCAGTGCTTTGCCTTCTGAGAATATAGTTCCCAGTTTGTATACGGTTAGAAGATGGCTGTGTGTCATGTGACCTTGTTATTTGTACACGCTGTGACTATAAAAATCACAAGATGTAAATAGGAACATGTTGGTGTTATTTTGTCACTTATTGGGAGCAGTAGGCTAGATGGAGCCGGTTACCTCCAGGATCTGTGCTAAGCTAGGCTACATGGAGCCAGTTACCTCCAGGATCTGTGCTAAGCTAGGCTAGTTGGAGCCGGTTACCTCCAGGATCTGTGCTAAGCTAGGCTACATGGAGCCAGTTACCTCCAGGATCTGTGCTAAGCTAGGCTAGTTGGAGCCAGTTACCTCCAGGATCTGTGCTAAGCTAGGCTAGATGGAGCCAGTTACCTCCAGGATCTGTGCTAAGCTAGGCTAGATGGAGCCAGTTACCTCCAGGATTTGTGCCAAGCTAGGCTAGATGGATACAGTTACCTCCAGGATCTGTGCCAAGCTAGGCTAGATGGAGCCGGTTACCTCCAGGATCTGTGCTAAGCTAGGCTAGATGGAGCCGGTTACCTCCAGGATCTGTGCCAAGCTAGGCTAGCGATGGGGGCGTCAGACAGAGTTACAACACGCACGGAGATGAGAAGGGTATGTCTGGACTTATCTAACTCTGCGGGATACGGGGAATAAGACAAAGTCCCAATAAGTCGGCGTGTTCCTTTAAATTGATTAACATCATATGTGTATGGGTCTATTCATACCTCAAAGCTGTCCAGTACTACCACAGTCTGATCTGACCACATTCATACTGGAAGCTGCCCAGTACCACCACAGTCTCTTTCACTTTCCCCACACCCAGCTGGTCTGGGGATTGAACCAGCAACCTCACGGTCTTAAGCTCGCTTCTTAACCTCTAGGCCGGGTCATTTGGTTGTTCTGTTTTAGCATAAAAGTATAAAACATGATGTACCTGCTTCAACATGGCCTCCATCACAGCAGGGACATTCGGATCCAGATCATTCTTGTTCTCAAACTTCACTTTCACCACTTTCATCACTTTCTTTGAAACAGGAACCACTTTGTAAAAATCAAAACAAACTATGAGATCAAACATGTCTGTCTGGATAATAATCAGCATCCTGTTCATTATAATGTTGACTTTCCTCATCACAGACTCAAACTCAAACAGATATTTACAGTTTTCAGCAGTGAAACAGAATGAAAATCTGCAGGATTTAGCAAACTGTTTTTCTGCTTGAGATATTTTAACAAAAAAACTGCGGAAAACAATCTGTAGAAACTTCTGCAAACTGGTCATCATCGGTTTGAACAATGACCTCCATCTGCTGCAGATTTTCAGCATTAAAGGACAGTTCAGGCGCAAAAACCTAGGGGTTAATAACATATGTGTACTGAGTCAACCGTTCTCTGGGATCTGTTTTCATGCTAATCTAATGTTTCTCTAGCTTGAAACAACATAGACATTATACACTGGACCACCAGCTCCCGTGTCTCTGGACGGAGACCAGTGAAGGACATTAGAAGCTCTTTCCCGGTGATGGCTGAGCGTTACTGAGCAGCCTCCAACTGAGCTTGAAGACGTAGATGTGACGTGAGCAACCTGTCTGAAAGTTGGAAGTCTTCTGGTAGCTGTGCCAAGAGAAATCTCAATCATTCCCAATCTAGCAGAGACGGAGAGCGTAGGTATATGTAAGGAGATAACATAGACACAGGCTCATTATTGATCACTAAAATGATAGTTAACATTAGTCATTACACTTAAACAGCTGATGGAAGTCCAAACTGCCTGAGAGCTTCTCCTGTACTATACGGTAACTCCTCTACTATGAGACAGGAAGTCTCGTGGTTATGACCCAATCGTTAGCCTATTGTTATAAAAACGTCTGCTACGGAGCCATAACGTGAGCTACAAGGTAATGGAGCCTTTTATACATCGTCGTGTTTCTTTAGAAATAAACAACGGACAAATAGAGTCTTTAAACGCTTCAGATGTAAAGGTATTCTCTGTCAAAGTGACGTCAGAATGAATGGCAGTCAATGGGATGCTAACGGGATGCTAACGGGATGCTAACGGGAGGTGATGGCTTGGTAGCATCAAAATGGCGCCATAGGAGCTACGTTTACCAGACGTTGGGCGTTTGTCAGTCTGTGTTCTTCTGTTGACTGGTGTTCTTGTGTCTCTGTGAAACGTCCTCTCGTGTTGCCAGAGTACTGGCCCAATACACAAGTTCACATTTCACCAAGAACAGCTAAGATTCCCGGAAATGTTCTTGACGCGCCCATTTTACCCAGGATGCATTGAGTAGACCATTTAGTGTTCTCCACAATCCCAGACTTTCATATTGCATGCTTGTTTACATGGAAAGCAAAACAGGCTATAATGGCGTATGTCTATGTCGGGACGATTGAAACAGCTGTTTCAACCATCCCGACCTGGCTGTAACTCCATGTATTTTAAGTAAATGCACAAATATCTGTGTTTATACAATAATTTATGGAGGTGAGACATGGAAAAGCAGTTTTAGAAAGATGAAAATATATTTAAGCCCACCAGGTAGGGGGTTGAGTTTTCTCATGTTATCCTATGAGACTGACGGGCTGTGGGTCGTTAAGGGCATTTATTTGGATGTGCGGTGGCCTAACCCACGTAAAAACCTAGTGAAGCTACATTTTCCACAATAGAAACATGATATAAATGGGAAAACTTACTGTTCTAGCTATAAAAATGGCAGAATCATCCACAGTGCATGATACTTCAATAACAGCTTCATGATGACGGCGATTAGTTGTAAACAGACATTCACGAAGACGTACAGCCCAGCAACAATCTGTCTAAGATAACACCTTTTGGGAGTACCATTCATGATATGTAGTAAAATATTGAAGTTGTGGGGAGTTTAAATGGCTTAAACTGTATGTTTCATCCGTCCCCCCCATGGTGTTTCATCCGTCCCGGCCAGGAGGGACGGATGAAACATTACGCACGTCCCACGTTTGCTGTAATAATTCCTGAACGGTTTTGTTCAAAGCTGAAAATGTAACTGTATTTGCCAGAGGACAGGTGTAGGTTGCTAGTGACAAAATATCAGCTTTCAGTGCGATATCATCGCTTTGTAAATTACGTTTAATTAAAAAGTGTTTCAACTGTCCCGGCTCTCCCCTACGTAAGGGGCTTTCTGACCGGAGGGGGTCTGCAGTTCTTAGAGCTAAACGTTCCTAGAACACGTTCTTCGTCGTGTTCCAACAGGAAACATTTGGGGATGTTTAAGCTCCTCTGGCCGCTGTAGCGTGCTGTTTCAGCTCCTACTCCAGAGCAGGGTCTTCCCCCTTCTCCCTTCTCCTAGGTGGACTTGATTGGTCGAACTTATAAGTCCCGCCCACTGCCAACTCAGAACTTGCAGTCAGAGCAACAACCAACAACGGGACATTTTTAACAGTTTTCACCATCTTATTCATCACTAAATTCACTTCTGACAACGTTTTAGGCGAGAAATTAACTGTTTATATTTCTAATATAGGCAGTCTTGATGAAATTGATGCCAAATTGACAATTTGCTGCAAAGTTTTCGGAGTTGAGGAGCTCCATGAAGTGAGGCGACAGCCAGCAGTCGCTTGCCCCGGCCGCTAGCTCGTCGCTGGGCCAGTCATGCTCAGAGACCTCGCTGTGAGCTGGAGGTCTCTCAGACCAGACACACACACACACACACACACACACACACACACACACACACACACACACACACACACACACACACACACACACACACACACACACACACACACACACACACACACACACACACACACACACACACACACACACACCCACACACACACACACACACACACACACACACACACACACACACACACACACACACACACACACACACACACACACACACACACACACACACACACACACACACCTCACTGTGAGCTGGAGGTCTCTCAGACCGCTCTCGTAAATAAGAGGCTTTTATTTCGCCGTTGACGGGTAAATATCACAACACCTGTCCATCATGAGATTAACGGGAACCTGTGGTTAACTGTCTTTATACACGGGTATCCTGCTTCCAAACATGACAGGGTGCGTGTGCATACCAGGGGCAGAAAGCCAGATTGGTGAGCTGGTCCGCTACTGCAACAACCTGAAGTATTGAAGCTTCCTTATTGTTTGTATATCACTGCTGACTCAATAATATAGGACACTACAATAATATAGAAATGACACTAATAATAGTATTAGATCGTGTTCCACTCTTTCGAATAAGTAAGAGGTGTTTGAGCTAAACCATAAACAAAATTAAAGCTCAATACGTTTTATTTTTCAGTAATATTGCAATAGTTGTAGCATTATGAGGTTTTCTTGTCCGGAGATTGTTTTAATACAAAGTGGTTGTATTGTTGTGTTTGTTATTTCGGAGCCCTGCAGGTAGCCTCTGTGCTGGGGGTAAAAACAGCAAGAAGGCATCGTCTCAAACTGTTAGCAGCGTTTCCTGTGCTTGTGAACGTGCGGGTTCATTCTTCCAAGAACAACCAGCAACAACCAAGAACGTCCTCCCCAAGAACACATGTCCGTTCTTTGCATTCTTGAGATGTAGAAACCCCCGTTCACTTACCCCCTTGTGAAACAAGCTAGCGTGAACCGCTGATTAGCATAATGCTAGGCATTCTGGGCATTGGTAGAGCAATACAATTGCTATTTCTACACCACTAAAAAGGCTCCAAAGGGTCCCTGCATGTAAACCGAAGCTGTGTTTGAGCTATGTTACTGGTTGCTGGTTGCACGGCGTTCGTCGTTCGACTGATCGTGACTGTTTCCCCAAGATGGCGCCTGCCTGTATACGTGAACGGTATAGTCTTTCTAAACTCTCTTTGTAATAAACTGTAGTACACTTACAAAGTCCTCAATGCTTCGGTTTCATGTAGGGACCCTCGTTATGCTACTGTGGAAGTGTGGTGATATTTCGAGCCTTGTTAGTGGTGTAGAAATGTTATGGTTTCAGTATTTTGCTTTGTATTTTGTTGTATTTCTGTTCCCTGTTGTCCATTTCCCTGTTTATGTTCTGTTTCCTGTTTTATTTTGATAGTCTGTTTTCTGTCTTGTCATGTCTAGTTCTACTTCCTTTGTTTTCCCGCCTGTGTGATTGTCTATGTGCTCCACCTGTCCCCCAGCCCCGGTGTCACCTGTCTTGTGTCTTCTCGTTACCTAGTTTATTTAGCCCCTGTGTTTCCTGTGTCTGGTGTCAGATTGTTTTGCGTTCTTGTGTTTTTGCCCGTCAGTCTGTGTCCGGTTAGTTTGTATGTGTCTGCGTCAGCTCCCGTCAGTTTCCATGCTTCCTGTTTCTTCCTGCTTGGTTTTTTGGATTGGTTTTTGCCTGCTGCAGCCCACAGGGCTCCCTAGGTTTGTTTTGTATTTGGATTAAATAAATCTTCGTGTTCAACCTTCCCCTGCCTGCCTGCCTCTCCCTGCATTTGGGTCCACTATTTTCCGCCAATCATCACAAGAAATAGAGATTTTTTTACTCTACCAGTGCCCCGAATGCCTAGCATTAAGCTAATCAGCGGTTTGTGCTAGCTTGTTTCAACCTAGAGACACACTAGATTAGCATGAAAACAGATCCCAGTGAACGGTCGACTCGGTACGCATATGTTATTAACCCCTAGGTTCATTTCGCGCCGGATTGGTCCTTTAAAGAGAATGAGCCGAATACGGAGGAGTGTACGTATAGCGGGGCCAGACTTTACTCAGCAGCTCTGTGGAGATAGAGCTGGAAATGCAAGACTAGTACTCACTTGGACCGTAGCAAATGAACGCTCTCTTCCAGTCACAGGACCATTCCCCCCATTTTCCAGAATCACTGAAGTCCGCAGCCACGCAAGTCTCGTTGTAATTAGGTTGCCCGTTTTTCCAGAACCTGAATGTGGAGTTACTTCCATCCGACCACGTCCAGGTGTCTCTGAAAAGGCCGATCCAGACTATTCCTAAGTAAGGTATCGCCTCCAGTATCTTCTGGTTGTCTGCGTCGTTTCTCACGCTGGCCAGGTCTGTGTGGTGTTCTCTGCAGTAGGTCTGGGCATCGGACCATGACATGGGGTTGACAAAGACAAAAGTCACAGCTGACCCTGAAAATGGAGCACAGAGAAGTGTAGAGGTCACCGAGTTCATCGGAAACGACCAATTAATTAGTAAACAAAAACTGCTGATAAAGAATTAGTCTCTCCACATTAAGAAGAAATGTCCTTAAAATCTACGGAAAACACACACACACACACACACACACACACACACACACACACACACATATGCACATGTCTAATCTCTATTAGATATATAATATCATCAGCATCACTGCGTCTCTTTCCACAGTGATGCTGATGATGTCACACTGAGCCGGTTTACTGCTCTCATTACTGTCGTATAATCTTTTGCTTTGTCAGTCAGCTGTAAAGCACGTTGAATGGCCCAACCTGTGTGAAAGCTGCTGTACCAATAAAGTGTATTGAAGTGATTGACTGACCCAAACAATGAAAACAAAGAGAAGCAGAGAAGGGAAACTTTATAGTCTTACCGTTGACATCCATGCAGACTACCCCCCAGACCAACTGACAGTCGTCGTCGATCCATTGTCCTTTATACAACCTTGTGCAGGCTCTATTATTATTTACAAGGTTTGGTTCTCCAGATGCCCATGAGCTGAACTCCGTCACCCCAGGTTTGTAGAAACTTGGGTCTGACAGTGACCACCTCCAGTT
>NW_027595443.1:162500-165684 GCF_031162955.1 Sander vitreus | reverse complement strand
CACACACCCGACCAATCACGAGTCAATCTGAGCTGTCAATCATGACGTTTCAGCTCGTTATTATAGCATCAAATAACTAATAAAAACAACTACAATTTTATGAACCATACTTTAAATTCAAATCACACATAAAGTGACAAAAAAAGTACTCTTTTTTTAATGTATTTATTTCTTCAAACTTTTTTAATACTAACCAATATTAATACTGAGCCTGTTCCCACGTCTTACCGATGACTTCTTGTTGCAGCTCGTCCCACAGACCGGCGTGCAGCAGATGATACGGCAGCTCCTGGAGCTTCCTGACGTTGGCCAATCCTGGAGCAAACCACAGCGGCTGGGGCGGGACCTGTGACCCCATTCAGCCAATCAAAACACATGAATGAACAGACAGGTTAACTTCCACAGTAAGACTACACTAACGTGTGTGTGTGTGTATGTGCGTGTGTGTGTGTGTGCATTGTCACATTGAGTATTATAAGCACACCAATCATCTGTTTTTTAATTCACATTTGCTGAAATTTATGGACATTGTTACATTCAAAACTGCACAATTGATGTTTAAAGTTAAAGAAAATAATTTACCATGTAACATACGTGCAATGTTTAATGTAAGAGACGGGGATATCGTCTAAGAGGACGTTGTATGTTCAAGCAACCTCTTGTGCGAACTACTGTTAAAAGCATGTGTGCTTCAGTTTGTGGGGTGACCTTATGGAATGGACTGAACAATGACATCAAACAGCCATAATATCATTCAGTTCAAAAATAGATCAAAGACATCATTACTTGACCAATACAGAAAAGAATAAACTGACACATAGGATTGGAATTTGTAATTCAAAGGTATTGTTGTATATTATTTAGAGCTGTCAAAATAACGCGTTAAAAAAAATAACGTAGATTAATCCATTCCATATTGAGGTTTGACCCGGAGCCGTTCTAGCCCCATTGGACTGTAAAATGAAGGAGGAGACGAGAATGTTCTGTCTGGATCATTGATTAGAACATTTACTTCCTGCCAACCCTGGCTACCGAAATCTGGTGCCACTGATATGTCTGCTCTTCTCTCTGATGCTCTGAAACACAAACACCAGCAGCTAACGTTAGCCTCCCGCTAGCTAGTTAACACTATACTCGACAGCAGCTAACGTTAGCCTCCCGCAAGCTAGTTAACGCTATACTCGACAGCAGCTAACGTTAGCCTACCGCTAGCTAGTTAACACTATACTCGACAGCAGCTAACTTTAGCCTACCGCTAGCTAGTTAACACTATACTCGACAGCAGCTAACGTTAGCCTACCGCTAGCTAGTTAACGCTATACTCGACAGCAGCTAACGTTAGCCTACCGCTAGCTAGTTAACGCTATACTCGACAGCAGCTAACGTTAGCCTACCGCTAGCTAGTTAACGCTATACTCGACAGCAGCTAACGTTAGCCTACCGCTAGCTAGTTAACGCTATACTCGACAGCAGCTAACGTTAGCCTCCCGCTAGCTAGTTAACACTATACTCGACAGCAGCTAACGTTAGCCTACCGCTAGCTAGTTAACACTATACTCGACAGCAGCTAACGTTAGCCTACCGCTAGCTAGTTAACACTATACTCGACAGCAGCTAACGTTAGCCTACCGCTAGCTAGTTAACACTATACTCGACAGCAGCTAACGTTAGCCTACTGCTAGCTAGTAGCTGGATTAAACAGGGTTAAATGCTGACAGCTAACGCTAAACGGTGTAAAGTGTGACTGTGTTTTACTGTAGAGGATTCAACACCGGGATGTAACAATCTGCAGCTGCCGTCGGAGAAACAACACAGACGGGGCGTTCAATGACACTGGTAAACTACAGCCTCGTGGTGCATTTGAAGTTATTGTAAATGTCTTTTCCCATCTGGTTGTTGTTTTTGTCGTTCAACAGCAATGTACTAGTGAAATAAGTTATTGTTATTGTTATACATTATTATTAATCATTTAATGTTGACCATATGGCCTTAGCAATAAACAAGCCGTTCTTTAATGTCACCGACTGTTGTTTAGTAGCTTTTTATTTCTTTTCTTTTTTTACTTTATTAAAAAGTCTCGGTTCAGGCACCGTTAATTAGGTATGCGATTAATTTTGATTAATTAATCACAGAGTATGTAATTAATTAGATTACATGTTTTAATCGATTGACAGCCCTAATATTCTTGTATTGTTGTAAGTTATTGTAAGACCGAAAGATTGTATGCTGTATTTGGTATCTATTTACTTTGTATTATTATGATTTTGTGAAATAAGGGGCAGGACCAAATAAGCTATTTGCTTCCACCTGCTCCTTCTCGAACTAATCCCTTTTATAATTTTTATTTTGTTTTTGTTTTGTTTTTAGATTCTGATTGTTTGTGTTTTATTTTATGTTTAAAAAAAAATAATTTGTCTTGCAACATTGTTGATTGTTCGAGATAAATAAATAAATGAAATGAAATGAAATGAGGTTTGTGCAAGACTCTACGGCCCCGACCATGGCTCGGAAATTTCAGCAGCCTAAAGCGAGGTTAATGGCCGCCGCGGTGTTCCCGGCGCGAGGTGCTTGAGCTAGAAAATGACATCTAGTGCGAAGGCTCTGCAAGTTGCCTTTGGGCAGTGGTCGTGCACCTCTGAATGTTTTCTAACTCAGCTGTTGCCGGCGCCGTTGATTACAGGAAGGTGTTTACGTAGGTGGAGCTTCAATGCAGCAGGCTGAGAGGAAGTGGAAATGGAACTGGTGAGCAGAAAAAGGGTTGTTTGGCAGTACTTTCAGTCAAAAGAAGGCCATTCAAGTCCAGCTACATGTTCAATCTGCAATGCTGATTAGTCTGGTGGTGGCGAGGACCCTAAACAATACACAACATCACCGCTGTTACAACATCTGGTATGAAACATCTGGAAGAATACGAGCTGAGCATGAAGGAATCTACAGACAGCAGCCAGAATGCAGCAACTTCAGGTACGGCAAAGGAAGGACAGTCACTGTTTACTTCATTAATGTGTTGACTGTGTTCATGGACTGAGGACGGGACGAGGAGTCAGCAGAATCTCAACCAAGGGGTTCAGGATTCGGCCGAACACCAAAAATCTGGATTCGGTGCATCCCTAGTTTAAATATGTTTTCATAAAGAGAGAAACCACACTGGGAGAGGAAGAAGCATTTTGCTGGAGAGTGTGAC
>NW_027595443.1:147500-152500 GCF_031162955.1 Sander vitreus | reverse complement strand
TACTGTAAACCATTTACAGCTAACATCTCCCAGTATCTTACTGTAATGGTGTTTTACAGGATCATACTGTAAACCATTTACAGCTAACATCTCCCAGTATCTTACTGTAATGGTGTTTTACAGATCATACTGTAAACCATTTACAGCTAATATCTCCCAGTATCTTACTGTAATGGTGTTATACAGGATCATACTGTAAACCATTTACAGCTAACATCTCCCTAGTATCTTACTGTAATGGTGTTTTTACAGGATCATACTGTAAACCATTTACAGCTAATATCTCCCAGTATCTTACTGTAATGGTGTTATACAGGATCATACTGTAAACCATTTACAGCTAACATCTCCCAGTATCTTACTGTAATGGTGTTTTACAGATCATACTGTAAACCATTTACAGCTAATATCTCCCAGTATCTTACTGTAATGGTGTTATACAGGATCATACTGTAAACCATTTACAGCTAACATCTCCTAGTATCTTACTGTAATGGTGTTTTACAGGATCATACTGTAAACCATTTACAGCTAACACATCCCAGTATCTTACTGTAATGGTGTTATACAGGATCATACTGTAAACCATTTACAGCTAACACATCCCAGTATCTTACTGTAATGGTGTTATACAGGATCATACTGTAAACCATTTACAGCTAACACATCCCAGTATCTTACTGTAATGGTGTTATACAGGATCATACTGTAAACGGCAATGCATTCTGGGAGAACATAATAATATTGCAGCACGATCTGCGAATGTTACAGATTACAGGTGTTTACTGTTAACACCAATGCATCTTGGGAAAAAAAGGAAAGGAGGGAAGTACAATGCAGCCTCTATTTACAGTAAAATACCTTAAACTTTAAAAACAGTATGCGTACTGTTAATACACAGTAGTTTACTGGCAAAGCTGCTACCGGTTTATTACTGTAAATTTACGGTGAAAGGTTTTACAGTGTAGGTATTTTTGTTTTGCAGCAATAATATGACAGACACACACACACACACAGACACACACACACACACACAGAGACACACACAGACACACACACACACAGAGACACACACACACACACAGAGACACACACAGACACACACACACAGACACACACACACACACAGACACACACACACAGAGACACACACACAGATACACACACACAGAGACACACACACACACACAGAGAGACACACACACAGATACACACACACACACACAGAGACACATACACAGACACACACACACAGAGACACACACACAAACAGACACACACACACACAGAGACACACAGAGACACACACAGACACAAACAGACACATACACACACACACACAAACAGACACACACAGACACACACACACACAGACACACACACACACACACACACACAGAGACACACACACACACACAGAGACACACACACACACAGAGAGACACACACACACACAGAGACACACACACACACAGACACACACACACACACACACAGAGCACACACACACAGACACACACAGACACAAACAGACACATACACACACACACACACACAGACACACACAGACACACACACACACAGACACACACACACACACACACACACATTATGGCACAAACTAAAGTCTGAAACCGGAGAGAGAGAGAAATATAAATAAGTTTTGTCACTTTCTCTGTTCTTTTTGTTGGTTTAGTTTTGTTTGAAAACATACAAAAAAGATACAAGAACTCAATATTCCACCAATCAGGACAGAAGAAAGGGAGAAAAAGCTCTCGCTCCGTGACTCACGCCCAGGGTCAGGGTCACCTTATTTGGACCCCTACGTAGATGTATTTTGCAGAAACATTATGATACACAACGAAAACATACAAAAAAGAAATAAGTACTCACATTGTTTTTACTTATTTTTGAAGTAACCTATTTCCAGTGATCCCAGACTTTATTTTTGACTTTTTTTTCAAAAAATATTCACCTTTTTTTTAAAATCTTTTCCTAAAAATATTAAATCTTTTCCTAAAAAATAAAAATATTTAATTTTTTCCCGAATTTTTTTTTTTTTAAATTTTTTCCCTAAGAATAAAAATATTTAAATTTTTTCCCGAAAAATAAAAATATTTAATTTTTTCCCAAAAAATAAAAATATTTAATTTTTTCCCGAAAAATAAAAATATTTAATTTTTTCCTTAAAAATATATATTTTTTTCACAATATTTGATTTTTATAACAAAAAATATTCCGACTTTTTTGCGCTAAACTTTTTTTTAATTTCAAATATTTGACTTTTTTTCCCAAAAAATATTCAATTAATTTCCTTCAAATATATTTGACTTTTTTTTATATTTTATATCTTTTATATTATTTTTGACCATATGTTTCCCTCTCTGACCTGATGTGAGGAGTTCTTGTTTCTGCTCGGCCGTGATCTCTCCGGCGTTGGCAGCGGAGCGTAGCAGCTGCAGCAGCATCGTCTCCGTGTGCTGCCAGCCGAGGGCGCCAGCGTCCCGCTGGGGCTCGCTCTCCGGCCCGAGGTCGGCGCACGCAGGGAATTGAGCCGTGATTGGCTGAAGCACGTAGGAGGGGGGGACGGCGTTGTCGTCTCGGAGGAACCAGCGAGTCAGCAGCGCGGCGCCTTCACGGTTTTTGGAGAGTTTGGACAGAAGAAGTTCAAACTGCTTCTCCGGGATGCGGCGAGGGAGAGTACGCTCCCCGTAACGGTTCCCCAGCAGAGCCTTCGGAGCCCGGACGCAGGAAACAAAGAGAAGAAAAGAGAAGATTATTGGCATTTTATAACGCTCCAAAACAATAATTTAATCTGTTAAATAAAAAATAAATATTTTATGTGAAAATAAATAAATTTTTAATTGACATTTAATGGCTACTCACTGTTACGTTTGTCGCCATATGTATGATAATGTACGTAACATAAGATACGTATGATAATGTACGTAACATAAGATACGTATGATAATGTACGTAACATAAGATACCTAACATAAGATACGTGACATAATATACGTAACATAAGATACGTTACGTAACATAAGATACGTATGATAATGTACGTAACATAAGATACGTAAGATAAAATACGTAACATAAGATACGTAAGATAAAATACGTAGGATAACTTACATAACATAAGATACGTATGATAATGTACGTAACATAAGATACGTAAGATAAAATACGTAACATAAGATACGTAATATAATTTACGTACGATAAAAAACGTAGGATAACTTACGTAACATAATATACGTAAGATAATGTACGTACCATAAGATACGTATGATAATGTACGTAACATAAGATACCTAACATAAGATACGTGACATAATATACGATAAATAACATAAGATACGATACGTAACATAAGATACGTAATATAATTTACGTACGATAAAATACATAGGATAACTTACGTAATATAAGATACGTACGATAATTTACGTAACATAAGATACGTATTATAATGTACGTAACATAAGATACGTATGATAATGTACGTAACATAAGATACGATAAGTACGTAACATAAGATACGTATGATAATGTACGTAACATAAGATACGATAAGTAACATAAGATACCTAACATAAGATACGTGACATAATATACGATAAATAACATAAGATACGAATGATAACGTACGTAACATAAGATACGTAATATAATGTACGTAAGATAAGATACGTATGATAACGTACGTAAGATAAAATACGTAGGATAACTTACGTAACATAAGATACGTATGATAAGTTGCGTAAAAAAAGGGCCTAAAAAGTGCCAAATGAGTCAAATGTCAGAATCGTGAAAAAGCGTCAACAACTTTTATAGATTTTGATGAAACCACGGAGGGTCATGTGTGTTTTCACCGAGACGCGTTGACATTATCTAAACATAAAGCTGATAAACACGTGGATTATGATTCAGGGAAGGCGACAGACTGACGGTGAAAGCCGGACCGGCTGAAATCCTCCGGCAGTGCTCGATCTCCTGCAAGAAGATCTCAGCAGCCTCATGGTCTCCGGACGGGACGCTTCGGAGACCCCAACGCAGATCCACCACCTGGACAGGAAGTGACCTCACGGTTCAGTGAGCAGGTATTTACTGAAGCTGCACATTGTATACACAATACATTTATACACAATATATATTGTATATCTACGGAAGAGGATTAGAGCCAATGTGGAAAATGTATTTCAGTTCTGACATTTTCCACGTTGGCCCTAATACTATATATAATGTGTTCAGTTACTGTATTTATTGGTTTCAAAGGAGCAGTGTGTAGGATTTAGGGGCATCTAGCAGTGACTGAATGCCTCTGCAAGCGTGTAAGGAACTACAATGGCCTTCAGGTAGTACTATGAAGACAGACAACGGTAGAGAGACAACAGTAGAGAGTAGTATGTAGAGAGACAACAGTAGAGAGTAGTATGTAGAGAGACAGCAGTAGAGTAGTAAGTAGAGAGACAACAGTAGAGAGTAGTATGTAGAGAAACAACAGTAGAGAGTAGTATGTAGAGAGACAACAGTAGAGAGTAGTATGTAGATAGACAGCAGTAGAGAGTAGTATGAAGAGAGACAACAGTAGAGAGTAGTATGTAGAGAGACAACGGTAGAGAGTAGTATGAAGAGAGACAGCAGTAGAGAGTAGTATGTAGAGAGATATCAGTAGAGAGTAGTATGTAGAGACGACAGTAGAGAGTAGTATGTAGAAAGACAGCAGTAGAGAGTAGTATGAAGAGAGACAACAGTAGAGAGTAGTATGTAGAGAAACAACAGTAGAGAGTAGTATGTAGAGAGAGAACAGTAGCGAGTAGTATGTAGAGAGACAACAGTAGAGAGTAGTATGTAGAGAGACAACAGTAGAGAGTAGTATGTAGATAGACAGCAGTAGAGAGTAGTATGTAGAGAGACAACAGTAGAGAGTAGTATGTAGAGACGACAGTAGAGAGTAGTATGTAGATAGACAGCAGTAGAGAGTAGTATGAAGA
>NW_027595443.1:137500-142500 GCF_031162955.1 Sander vitreus | reverse complement strand
GGCAACATTTTACAGTTTTTTTTCTAGAAAACCAGTCCGTTGTCTTCAACCGTTTGAAGTGTGTGGTGGAGACGGGGCGCTGTGATTGGTCAGCAGGGACACGGCGTGCCGGCGTCCTGCTCCACCGTTAGTCCTTTGCTCAGCAGGAACGCTTCCTGTTTGGGCTCGCGCCCGAGGAACTTCCTCAACATCTCGGAGGCGTCCTCAGAGCCGCCGGGCCGCAGGATGAACTTCCTGTAGTCCAGACCCACCTGGGAGGACCAATCAGGAGACAGAGACTCACGGTTAGTAAATTCTGTGTGTGCTAAGCTAGGCTAACAGTTTCCCTCTGTCTTCATGTAACAACATCTATAGAATCCATTAGGGAGGTAATGATACAAGATCAGAAGTTACATACGTTTTCTCTCTTAACAGTCTGTCTGCCTGTCTCTCTCTCGGTGTCTGCCTGTCTCTCTCTCTCGGTGTCTGCCTGTCTCTCTCTCTCTGTGTCTGTCTCTCTCTCTCTCTCTGTGTCTCTCTCTGTGCCTCTCTCTCTCTCTCTCTCTGTGTCTCTCTCTCTCTGTCTCTCTCTCTGTGTCTCTCTCTCTCTGTCTCTCTCTCTCTGTCTGTCTCTCTCTCTGTCTGTCTGTCTCTCTGTCTGTCTCTCTCTCTCTGTCTGTCTCTGCCTGTCTCTCTCTCTCTCTGTCTGTCTCTGCCTGTCTCTCTCTCTGTCTGTCTTTCTCGTCCGTCCCTTTCAAATGTGTCTTTATTGCAATAGTGGAGATCATGTTCAATGATCTCCACTATTGCGACATGCCGTGTGTCTGTTTTGGGGGAAAGGCTGAGCATGGCGGTTGGGATTTCTGACCTTTGGGTTCATGATTCCCTCCTGTTTGAAGCGAGCGAAGAACATGTCCATGGAGAAGACCTCGCTCCACAGGTAACCGTAGTACTGGGCGTCGTACCCGCCCGCCAGGTGGCCGAAGGTCGCGGGCATGTTGGTCCCTGCAGACACCCAGAGGGTTTAGGATTCATTATCGAAAGGAATCTGGGCCACAACAAAACACAATTAGTCAAACATAACCCAAACATGGCTGCCCGCTGTTTTCAAAGCAGCTAAGTTAGTTACAGCTACCATAGTTACAGCTACCATAGTTACAGCTACCATAGTTAACTGGTCCTCAGATCTCTGCAGGGTAAATCCAGACAGCTAGCTAGACTATCTGTCCAATCGGAGGTTTCTGTTGCACGAGTAAAACTACTTTTGAACGTCCACGTTATCACCAGACAGACAGACAGACAGACAGAGACACACACACACACAGACAGACAGAGACACAGACAGACACTACATTATATTTAGCAGAGGCACCGTGGCTCCGTCCGGAGCTTAGCCCCGCCCAAGACGATTGTGATTGGTTTAAAGAAATGCCAATAAACCAGAGCACGTTGTTCTCCCATCATCAGGAATGCTGTGTGGACTAGACAGACCCTCCTCTACAGCGCTGTGGAGGAAGGTCTGACTATGAGGGACTAGTCAGACCCTCCTCTACAGCGCTGTGGAGGAAGGTCTGACTATGAGGGACTAGACAGACCCTCTACAGCGCTGTAGAGGAAGGTCTGACTAGTCCCTCATGTAGACCCTCCCTACAGCGCTGTAGAGGAGGGTCTGTCTAGTCCCTCATAGCCAGACCCTCCTCCACAGCGCTGTAGAGGAAGGTCTGGCTATGAGGGACTAGACAGTGTAATCAAACATGTAAGCAGTGACCTGGAGACGCAGGGATGCCCAGGATGTCCTGACAGAGGCGTCCGTACTCCTCGGCGGCGTCCAATCCCTTCCTGGTGTGCAGAGCTTGATCCACTTTAGCCAGAACGATCTGCCTCAGGTTAAACAGACCTGTGTGGGGGGGGGGGGCACACAGCTCCGTCATGAAGTCAACCCAGTTCATCTAGACCAGAGCGTCAAGCTCTACTATACATGTAGTATAGTTACGAGTTATATCCATCATATATGTTTGACTGTATTATTGTATATCTCATGTAGTCTTCTCTCTTTCTCAGTTTGGGCCACATAAAGTCCCAAAAAGTTCCTCAACCATCATAGAAAAAAGCGCCAAAAAACTTCGGAAAAGTGACAAACTTCAGAAAAAGTGACAAAAACTTCGGAAAAGACTTCGGAAAAAGTGACAAAAACTTCGGAAAAAACTTCGGAAAAAGTGACAAACTTCGGAAAAAACTTCGGAAAAAGTGACAAAAACTTCGGAAAAAACTTCGGAAAAAGTGACAAACTTCGGAAAAAGTGACAAACTTCGGAAAAAGTGACAAAAACTTAAAGTGACAAAAACTTTGGATAAAGTGACAAAAACTTCGGATAAAGTGACAAAAACTTCGGAAAAAACTTCGGAAAAGTGACAAAAACTTCGGAAAAAGTGACAAACTTCGGAAAAAGTGACAAACTTCGGAAAAAGTGACAAAAACTAAAAGTGACAAAAACTTCGGAAAAGTGACAAAAACGTCGGCAGGGTCTGGAGTTTGACACGTGTGAAACATATTTCAGCTGCAAAGATGAAGCGATTAGTCTCCAACTATTTTGATAATCGGATCATCAGTTTCAGTCGTTTTTTGACAGGAAGTACGGCAACTAAACCCTGCTTTTCTTTAATCCTTCCCTTCCCTACATCCTTCCTTCTTTATTCTTCCTTCCCTACATCCTTCCTTATTTATTCTTCCTTCCCTTCCCTACATCCTTCCTTCTTTATTCTTCCTTCCCTACATCCTTCCTTATTTATTCTTCCTTCCCTTCCCTACATCCTTCCTTATTTATTCTTCCTTCCCCTTCCCTACATCCTTCCTTCTTTATTCTTCCTTCCCTACATCCTTCCTTATTTATTCTTCCTTCCCTTCCCTACATCCTTCCTTCTTTATTCTTCCTTCCCTACATCCTTCCTTATTTATTCTTCCTTCCCTTCCCTACATCCTTCCTTCTTTATTCTTCCTTCCCTACATCCTTCCTTATTTATTCTTCCTTTCCTTCCCTACATCCTTCCTTATTTATTCTTCCTTTCCTTCCCTACATCCTTCCTTCTTTATTCTTCCTTCCCTACATCCTTCCTTATTTATTCTTCCTTTCCTTCCCTACATCCTTCCTTATTTATTCTTCCTTTCCTTCCCTACATCCTTCCTTCTTTATTCTTCCTTCCCTACATCCTTCCTTCTTTATTATTCCTTCCCTACATCCTTCCTTATTTATTCTTCCTTTCCTTCCCTACATCCTTCCTTCTTTATTCTTCCTTCCCTACATCCTTCCTTCTTTATTATTCCTTCCCTACATCCTTCCTTATTTATTCTTCCTTCCCTTCCCTACATCCTTCCTTCTATCCTGCTTTCCTTCCCTCTTCTTCCCATTGTCGGCTCCTTCTTTCCTTTTTCTTACATACGTACTTAAAGACTTATAAAGAGAAACGTACAGCTGCAAAGATTAAACGATTTGTTGTCAATAGAAAATAGTTTTAACCTCTGATTAGTTCTACTTCCTGTTTGACCCACCGGTGTTGGCGAGGCGGGACTTGATGAGTTTGTCGAGCAGCTCGTCTGGGATTGGTCGGCCGGTCTTGTAGTGTTTGGACATCCTCTGCAGAGGCTCCCGCTCCCAAACCCAGTTCTCCAACATCTGAGACGGAGCCTCCACAAAGTCCCGCTCCACGTGAGTCCCGCTGAACATGGCGTAGTCCGCCTGCAGAGACGAGCCGGCCAATCAGGAGACAGACATGCTCTTTAACTGTACAACTGAGCGCTGAAGCTGCTTTTGCGTAATGGTGCGTTCACACCGAGGTGTTTTTTTGGTAAATAAATAAACAAACAAATGCACAAATACATTGTCATTATGAAGTTCATGCTCCAACATCCTAGTAACCCCCAAATCTTGCCCGTTTTCTTTAAAAAAATTATTTTGCAAGGCTGTTTATTAGCAGATTTTGCCATTTTATGTTATTGTCCCCAACCCAGACTGGACGTCTTTGAATGTTAAAAAACAATCCTTTAAAAACTATATTAAAGAATCGATTTAAAAATATTTTTTAACATATTTGTCTCAAGTACAAATACAATAATACCATACCATCGAAATTCCATATGTATATCACAACTTTAAACAATTTTTGGAATAAAATAAGTCTGTCCCCTGTCTTCGCATTAACTGAAAGGGGAATAAGTGTGGACGTTGGACTACCTGATGAGTTACGTTCCTGTTTCTGTGTTGATGGAGCAGCTCTAATGTGAGCAGAGCTCTGAACCAAACAAGTATTTTAAAAGTTGTTTGCGTGTGGTCTTGCGGACGGACCTGATGAAGAATCTGAACCTCTAGCAGCTCTACACCGGCGGGTGTCGCGATTAAACACAAGCTGTCCAAATGTAATCCGTGAACAAACACACACGATTAAAGCACCGTCCAATATTACGCCATAATATCAAGGACTTGTTTTAAAAATTCTAAATTTCTAAAGGTGTGTGTGTGTCTCTGTGTGTGTGTCTGTCTTTGTGCATCTGTGTGCGTCTGTCTGTGTGTGTGTGTGTGTGTGTGTGTGTCTCTGTGTGCGTCTGTCTGTCGGTGCGTCTGTCTGTCTGTCTGCGTGTGTCTGTCTGTCTGTGTGCGTCTGTCTGTCTGTGTGCGTCTGTCTGTCTGTCTGTGTGCGTCTGTCTGTCTGTCTGTGCGTGTCTGCGCGTGTGTCTGTCTGTGCGTGTGTGTCTCTGTCTGTCTGTCTGTGTGTGTGTGTGTCTGCGTGTGTCTGTCTGTCTGTGTGTGTCTGTCTGTCTGTCTGTGTGCGTCTGTGTGTGTTTGCGTCTGTCTGTCTGTCTGTGCGTGTCTGTGTGTCTGTGCGTGTGTGTCTCTGTCTGTCTGTGTGTGTGTGTGTGTGTGTGTCTGTCTGTCTCTGTGTGTGTGTGTGTATGTGTGTCTGTCTCTGTCTGTGTGTGTGTGTGTGTGTGTGTGTCTCTGTGTGCGTCTGTCTGTCGGTGCGTCTGTC
>NW_027595443.1:130000-135000 GCF_031162955.1 Sander vitreus | reverse complement strand
CAACATTATGAAAGGATCCTACAGAGATAGACCTTTTAGTTAAAGAGGAAGATCCTTTTAGTTTAACATGAAAACATCCACCGTGTTGTAAACACACTCACCCAGAAAGCCGGCCACCTTCTTCCCAGATTTGGCCATGTTCATCTCCAGGACGAAGTCGGCGTGCGTGCTGAAGCCGAGCACGGAGCTCTTCTGAGCCCGAAGCTCCACCAACTCCTTCAGGATGGCCGAGTTGTCCTGAAGACAGACACACGGAGACTCTGTCTCAGTCCTTTGTCGCTTATTTGAATTTTGTGTACCTTTTGTCGCCCTATTGTTGCCTACCATCTTTCTACTGCGTTTTCTTTAAGTTTTTACCATTTTCGACCTATTCTTGCCTTACTTCCTTCTTTCTACAGTCTTTTTCCATCGTCATCTAAATGTTTTCCAGGTCCAAGGCTGTTGTTTAGTAATGGCGTTTGTCCATTACATGGTACCTGCTCTACTCGCCTCGACACACTGTGCGTCTGTTTTCCGTTGCAGATGTTAGTACCGCCTCAGCGTGGCTGGTTGTTATACATCGGCTCGACACACACACCAGCACACAAGTATAAACATCAGACCACTTGAGCTTGTTTTCCAGTTCTGTGGAGGCTCCACGCAGAGCTTTCTCCGTAGCCTATGTCTGTTACGCGACACCCAGAACGTGGAAGGTGTGTTGTTGTCAGAAGACACGTTTAGTTTCAGATGAAGCTGGAGGCAGCAGAAATAAACACAGCTGGATAAACCATTTAAAGATGGGGGGAGTTTGTTCAGGACACCCCCGTCTGTCGCTTTCACGTCACCTTTTCGGCTCGCCTCAGCTCGCTGGGAACCTCGACTGAGGTGGTACTACATAAAGTACCTGTTAGCAGGTACCAGGGACTTTTTTTCGTAATGGAAAACCAAAAAAGGCAAGTAGAGTCGAGGCGAGCAGGTACCACGTGATGGAAAAGCGCCTTAAATCTATCGCTGACAGCGCTGTATTCTTCCTCTTTATACCAAAAATTATTCACGCTGGTTAGGGGGTAACATGTCTTAAAAAAACTGTTCAAAGAGGGAACATTACTGAAAAAAGCTTGAGAACCTCTGGTTTAATACATAACTCCAGTTTAAGTTTTAAAAGTACAAAGACACAAACATACACAGACTCTGTTTTAGCCCTTTAGTGGATAATAATAATAAATCCAGTTTACTTCTTGTATTTATTGACGTGTCAGACGTCATCTTCGTGATCACACCATGATCTCAGATCTCAGTTAGTAACCCAGATCCTGGTCTGGATCAATGGAATAACATTTCCAGGATAATCGTCGTTGCCCCTCCTGTTCCTCTCTCTGTGTTTCTCTTCTCAAACTCTGTTCTCTTCAGGAAACAACAAACTTGTAGCTAGCGAGCTACACGCTGAAAATGTCAAGTTTAGAAGAAGATTTGGACGGTGCAACTGTGTGTGTGTGTGTCTCTGTCCACATCTGTCCGCGTGTATGCATGCATCTGTGCGTGTGTGTGCGTCTGTCCGTGCATCTGTGCGTGTGTTTGTCCGTGTGCATGCATCTGTGCGTGTTTGTCCGTGTGCATGCATCTGTGCGTGTGTGCGTGTGTTTGTCCGTGTGCATGCATCTGTGCGTGTGTGTTTGTCCGTGTGCATGCATCTGTGCGTGTGTGTTTGTCCGTGTGCATGCATCTGTGCGTGTGTGTTTGTCCGTGTGCATGCATCTGTGCGTGTGTGTTTGTCCGTGTGCATGCATCTGTGCGTGTGTGTTTGTCCGTGTGCATGCATCTGTGCGTGTGTGTTTGTCCGTGTGCATGCATCTGTGCGTGTGTTTGTCCGTGTGCATGCATCTGTGCGTGTGTGTTTGTCCGTGTGCATGCATCTGTGCGTGTGTGTTTGTCCGTGTGCATGCATCTGTGCGTGTGTGTTTGTCCGTGTGCATGTGTTTGTCCGTGTGCATGCATCTGTGCGTGTGTGTTTGTCCGTGTGCATGCATCTGTGCGTGTGTGTTTGTCCGTGTGCATGTGTTTGTCCGTGTGCATGCATCTGTGCGTGTGTGTGCGTCTGTCCCTGCATCTGTGTGTGCGTCTGTCTGTCTGGTTCTTTCAGGGAATGGCTGTAAAGATTTATAAAGAATATGTTAGATCATCTCCTCTCTAACTGGGAGGTTTTAATAAGAATATGTTAGATCATTTCCTCTCTAACTGGGAGGTTTTAATAAGAATATGTTAGATCATTTCCTCTCTAACTGGGAGGTTTTAATAAGAATATGTTAGATCATTTCCTCTCTAACTGGGAGGTTTTAATAAGAATATGTTAGATCATCTCCTCTCTAACTGGGAGGTTTTGGGACTGATTGGTGGGATTGCTGTGGACAAAATACACAAAGAGATACACTGGTAAGAGCCAATCAGGTTGTTTAGTAAATCTATCGCTGTATTCTTCCTCTTCCTCTGTGTGTGTGTGTGTGTGTGTGTGTGTGTGAGTGTGTGCTGGGGAGGGGGGGAGAGATAGAGTGAGTGGACTGTTGGCGCTCCTGTTTTTTTGCTAGACTGCTTGTTTTTAATTACTACAGTCACCACGTCATCTATAGTCCTGTTACATTTCTTTTTAAAATGGTCATACCTGCCTAGGGACATATTCTCTTATATTACAAGTTTAAATGTTTATTTGTGCATTGTCCCCGTTTCAAATAAATACATTTCCATTCCATTAGAGACTAGTATCTTCAGACTCCTCACTGTGTAATGAAATCCAAACACTGACCTAACAGTAACTCCCAAACCGTTTGAATGTCTAAATGTCTTCACCTCTTTGCAGCGAGAGTTGAAGGCCTCCTCCAGCTTCTGGCGCGTTTCTGGGACGAAGCATTTCTTCATGGTGGGGAAGTAATGAGGATACTTCAGCGTGACTTTCAGCTTCTCTCCGTCCTTCTCCAGAGAGCTCAGGAAGTCCTCTGGGAGGCCGCCTGAAACCAACACCGCCACACCAGTTAATACTAGAGATGGTCCGATACCATTTTTTGCTTCCCGATACCGATTCTGATACCTGAACTTGCGTATCGGCCGATACCAGTGGGTCAAATATTTTATTATGTTATAACAGCTGTATACTACTATCCCTGTACAGATGATATGATGTATAACAGCTGTATACTACTATCTCTGTATGGATGATATGATGTATAACAGCTGTATACTACTATCTCTGTATGGATGATATGATGTATAACAGCTGTATAGTACAATCCCTGTATGGATGATATGATGTATAACAGCTGTATAGTACTATCCCTGTATGGATGATATGATGTATAACAGCTGTATAGTACTATCCCTGTATGGATGATATGATGTATAACAGCTGTATACTACTATCTCTGTATGGATGATATGATGTATAACAGCTGTATACTACTATCTCTGTATAGATGATATGATGTATAACAGCTGTATACTACTATCCCTGTATAGATGATATGATGTATAACAGCTGTATAGTACTATCCCTGTATAGATGATATGATGTATAACAGCTGTATAGTACTATCCCTGTCTAGATGATATGATGTATAACAGCTGTATACTACTATCCCTGTACAGATGATATGATGTATAACAGCTGTATACTACTATCCCTGTACAGATGATATGATGTATAACAGCTGTATACTACTATCCCTGTACAGATGATATGATGTATAACAGCTGTATACTACTATCTCTGTATAGATGATATGATGTATAACAGCTGTATACTACTATCTCTGTATAGATGATATGATGTATAACAGCTGTATACTACTATCCCTGTATAGATGATATGATGTATAACAGCTGTATACTACTATCCCTGTACAGATGATATGATGTATAACAGCTGTATACTACTATCCCTGTACAGATGATATGATGTATAACAGCTGTATACTACTATCTCTGTATAGATGATATGATGTATAACAGCTGTATACTACTATCCCTGTATAGATGATATGATGTATAACAGCTGTATACTACTATCCCTGTACAGATGATATGATGTATAACAGCTGTATACTACTATCCCTGTATGGATGATATGATGTATAACAGCTGTATACTATGTATACATGTACGTATATATGTACTATGTATGTATAGCAGGACTGGGACAGACTGTCAGCCGTGTGGGTGTTTAGGGCCTTTAATACCCAGAGAGGAGGACCAGGACCGGGTGGGACTGTGTGCCGGATCGGGACTCACCCAGCTCGTCTCTGGTGAAGGACAGACTGGTCGTGTCCTCATTCAGGTTCTTATTAAAATCGATGCACAGGTTGCTCAGCTTCTTCTTGATGCTCATGATCTCCTGTTACAGCAGAGAGTTACTGTAAATACCTAGATCTGACTTAAATATCTACATCTCATACTACTACTACGTTTTTTGAAAATAATCTAATTGCGATTGTTTTCAAAAATATTGCGATAATTTTTGAAGCTCTTTGTCTTCTGTATTATTCAACAAAGACGAGCAATAAATCATCGTATAGTATGAACAACACAACATTAGATAGATTCACCTAACTGTTGTTTCCTGGAGGCCTGGATGTGATGATGACATCAGGTGATGCATGAATGTATATGAATGACATCTTTCATCTAACTACTACAGTCCCAGTAGTATTACTAGTAATACTACTGCAGTCCCAGTAGTATTACTAGTAATACTGAGCACTGACCGCCTGGTGGAAACATTCATATGAAAGTCAGAAACTAGTCACACAAACTAAAGGGCTGGTTGCAGAAATATAAAAAACAAATATGTGGCTTTACCACACTTAGTAGTACTTACATTATTATTCACTGTAATAAACATATGTAAACATGTGGATTGCACTTATTAAACACTGTCTTTGAACTTTACTAGACAGTTAAATAAGTAAAAATATAGTATATACAGTATATACACAACGGTGTATTTTTTACAGCGCACACAGAGGAGCTGCCTCCAG
>NW_027595443.1:110000-127500 GCF_031162955.1 Sander vitreus | reverse complement strand
CTTCAAGTGAACGTGTGTGTGTATGTGTCTGTGTTGTCTGTGTGTGTGTTGTCTGTGGGTGTGTGTTGTCTGTGGGTGTGTGTCTGTGTGTGAGTGTGTCTCTGTGTGTGTGTGTGTGTCTGTGTGTGTGTCTGTGTGTGTGTGTGTGTGTCTGTGTGTGTGTCTGTGTGTCTGTCTGTATCTGTGTGTGTGTGTGTGTGTGTGTGTGTCTGTATCTCTGTGTGTGTGTGTGTGGTCTGCATCTGCTCTTTGGGTTACTTACCTTTACACAACTATTAACTAAAACAACAAGTATGTATGTATGGAGTTGATGTAAGTTAATGCTTTTTTTTTATCCGATTCATCGAAAAAATAATCAACAGATTAATCGAATATTAAAATAATCGTTAGTTGCAGCCCTAATATAAATATTAGTAACAATAATAATAATAATAATAATAATAATAATAAGGACGCAGCAGCCACCTGTTGAGTGTCTTTGGGCAGGTGGAGGCCGTTCCTCTTCCCCAGTTTCATCAGTCGCTCCATGTAGCGCCGGGCCTCCGCAGAGAAGCTCTCGGCGTCCGCCTTCTTCTGCACACACAAACACAAAGACACTTTTAGAAACCTGGGGGGGGGGGTATTGCACAAAAGTAGAATTTAGAAATCCAGGATAACTGATAAAGCGAGGCCTTGGCCTAGTATGAACAGCAGTTTTCATATAGCAATATAACAGTAACTGACATGAATAATGGTCAAAACTTTAAATAACAACAGAGCTTCACTGAACAGCAGAGATGTTCACAAGTCATTTTTTAGAAGTCCAAGTCGAGTCTCAAGTCTTTGAGGGGCAAGTTCAAGTCAAGTTCAAGTCCGAGTCTCAGACTCGAGTCCCCATCTCTGCTGAACAGCAACATGCACCTGTTGTATTTTAATGCAGGCTTGTAAAAACAGGTAAAACCACCGCTGACTGAACAGAAAAGGCAGCAGGGTTAATACATCCTGGCTGTTAGCCTGGTCGGGAGCAGGCTGGCTGTTAGCCTGCTAGCCTGGCTGTTAGCCTGCTAGCCTGGCTGTTAGCCTGGCTGTTAGCCTGCTAGGCAGGCTGTTAGCCTGGTCGGGAGCAGGCTAGCCGTTAGCCTGGCTGTTAGCCTGCTAGCCTGGCTGTTAGCCTGCTAGCCTGGCTGTTAGCCTGGTCGGGAACAGTCTAGCTGTTAGCCTGGCTGTTAGCCTGGTCGGGAGCAGGCTAGCTGTTAGCCTGGCTGTTAGCCTGGTCGGGAGCAGGCTAGCTGTTAGCCTGGCTGTTAGCCTGGTTGGGCGCAGGCTAGCTGTTAGCCTGGCTGTAAGCCTGTCTGTTAACCTGGTCGGGAGCAGGCTGGCTGTTAGCCTGGTCAGGAGAAGGCTAGCTGTTAGCCTGCTAGCCTGGCTGTTAGCCTGGTCAGGAGCAGGCTAGCTGTTAGCCTGGCTGTTAGCCTGGTCGGGAGCAGGCTAGCTGTTAGCCTGGCTGTTAACCTGCTAGCCTGGCTGTTAGCCTGGTCAGGAGCAGGCTAGCTGTTAGCCTGGTCGGGAGCAGGCTAGCTGTTAGCCTGGCTGTTAACCTGCTAGCCTGGCTGTTAGCCTGGTCAGGAGCAGGCTAGCTGCACAGAATACATCTCCATGGTATCTTAGGTGTCTCTGCTTTTGTCCAACCAAATCAAAGCTAAATGCATCCAGGATAACTGGAATATCCCGGCTTAATCCCTTATCCTGGTTTGGTGCAACACCCCTCAGGAAGGGGAGATGGAGCGTTCTCAGTCGTGGCCCCCAGGCTGTGGAATGACCTGCCTCTGCATGTCAGATTGGCCCCCAGCCTTCACATTTTTAAATCATGACTTAAAACTCACTTTCATTCATTGGCCTTCAAACCTGCTTGAGAGTTGTATTCTGTATTCTGCATTTTATTTTTCTAGTCTGTTATTTCTTTTAAATGTTTGTTTTGTTACTCGCGTGTTTATAATCAGGTCAATGTCCAAATTGGAGGAACCGGTCCAGATCATCTGCAGATCCGGGATTTAAAAAGGGAAACAAGAAGTCCTTCTCGTGTCTGGTTTTTCTGCTTCAGTCTTTAGATCTCTGACTGCAGTGTGAAAAGCCGAATCCAGTTCCCCAACCCTTGAGGTGATGCATTTGTTTAGTTGCACGTGTGTTTCTTCCCGTCATTGTGAAAGTTATGCGTGACACAAACCTCCCTAAAATGAGATTAAACTGTATTTATCCCTGCAGCCTGCACAGCATTAATACAGTTTTATCTCATCTAATCTTAGCGAGCTTTGTTAGTGTAATCTGGTTTCTTTCATTTCTTCAGGTTACATTTGTTTTGTTGGCCTTCACCCACCCTGAAGTTAAACACACACACACACACACACACACACACACAGGTCACACGTAACACACACACAGGTCGCACGTAACACACACACAGGTCACGTAACACACACACACAGGTCACACGTACACACACACAGGTCACACGTACACACACACAGGTCACACGTAACACACACACACAGGTCACACGTAACACACACACACAGGTCACACGTAACACACACACACAGGTCACACGTAACACACACACACAGGTCACACGTAACACACACAGGGTCACGTAACACACACAGGTCACACGTAACACACACTCACAGGTCACACGTAACACACTCACAGGTCACACGTAACACACACACACAGGTCACACGTAACACACACACAGGTCGCACGTAACACACACACAGGTCGCACGTAACACACACTCACAGGTCACACGTAACACACACTCACAGGTCACACGTAACACACACACACAGGTCACACGTAACACACACACAGGTCACACGTAACACACACACACACTCACAGGTCACACATAATACACACACACACTCACAGGTCGCACGTAACACACACTCACAGGTCACACGTAACACACACTCACAGGTCGCACGTAACACACACTCACAGGTCACACGTAACACACACTCACAGGTCACACGTAACACACACACACAGGTCACACGTAACACACACACAGGTCACACGTAACACACACACACTCACAGGTCACACATAATACACACACACACTCACAGGTCGCACGTAACACACACTCACAGGTCACACGTAACACACACACACAGGTCACACGTAACACACACTCACAGGTCGCACGTAACACACACTCACAGGTCACACGTAACACACACACACAGGTCACACGTAACACACACACACACATAATACACACACACACTCACAGGTCGCACGTAACACACACACACTCACAGGTCGCACATAAAACACACACTCACAGGTCACACGTAACACACACACACACACACACACACACACACACACTCACACACACACACAGTTTGGGTTGGTGATTCTTCGGCTGAGAGTTTACTTCTGAATATACTTCTCAGTGTTATTATTTTCACTTTTCAGGGAGCCGGGGCCCGTTTCACAAAACCAAGATGAGGGATTAAGCCGGGATGTATCAGTTATCCTGGATGATTTAAGCCTGGACTCGGTTTCACGAAAGTGGAGGCACATTAATCACCATGGAGATTTATTCTGTGCAGCTAGCCTGCTCCCAACCAGGCTAACAGCCAGGCTAACAGCTAGCCTGCTCCCGACCAGGCTAACAGCCAGGCTAACAGCTAGGCTGCTCCCAACCAGGCTAACAGCCAGGCTAACAGCTAGCCTGCTCCCAACTAGGCTAACAGCCAGGCTAACAGCTAGCCTGCTCCCGACCAGGCTAACAGCTAGCCTGCTCCCAACCAGGCTTACAGCCAGGCTAACAGCCAGGCTAACAGCTAGCCTGCTCCCGACCAGGCTAACAGCTAGGCAGCTCCCGACCAGGCTAACAGCCAGCCTGCTCCCGACCAGGCTAACAGCCAGGCTAACGGCTAGCCTGCTCCCGACCAGGCTAACAGCCAGGCTAACGGCTAGCCTGCTCCCGACCAGGCTAACAGCTAGCCTGCTCCCGACAAGGCTAACAGCCAGGCTAACAGCTAGCCTGCTCCCGACAAGGCTAACAGCCAGGCTAACAGCTAGCCTGCCCCCGACAAGGCTAACAGCCAGGGTAACAGCTAGCCTGCTCCCGACCAGGCTAACAGCCAGGCTAACAGCTAGCCTGCTCCCGACCAGGCTAACAGCTAGCCTGCTCCCGACCAGGCTAACAGCCAGGCTAACAGCTAGCCTGCTCCCGACAAGGCTAACAGCCAGGCTAACAGCTAGCCTGCTCCCGACCAGGCTAACAGCCAGGCTAACGGCTAGCCTGCTCCCGACCAGGCTAACAGCCAGGGTAACGGCTAGCCTGCTCCCGACCAGGCTAACAGCCAGGGTAACAGCTAGCCTGCTCCCGACCAGGCTAACAGCCAGGGTAACAGCTAGCCTGCTCCCGACCAGGCTAACAGCCAGGCTAACAGCTAGCCTGCTCCCGACCAGGCTAACAGCCAGGCTAACAGCTAGCCTGCTCCCGACCAGGCTAACAGCCAGGCTAACAGCTAGCCTGCTCCCGACCAGGCTAACAGCCAGGCTAACAGCTAGCCTGCTCCCGACCAGGCTTTTGAGGAAAGAAGTGGACGCGCATCTATCTGAATTACTTCAGTCTGACTCCACCTAGTCTCTCCTCCTCAGCCTGACTCCACCTAGTTTCTCCTCCTCAGTCTGACCTAGTCTCTCCTCCTCAGCCTGACTCCACCTGGTCTCTCCTCCTCAGTCTGACCTAGTTTCTCCTCCTCAGCCTGACTCCACCTGGTCTCTCCTCCTCAGCCTGACGTGGCCTTCGTGAAACGCACCAAGCCAGGATGCTCAGATTAGACTAGGTCAAGCGTCGCTTTATCAGTTATCCTGGATTTATATATTCTGCTTTTGTGAAACAGGCCCCCGGAAACAATCGCTCGTGTGTGTGGATTGGCCGGCTCTCCGTCGGCTCACCTCCAGAGCGACGATCCTCTGGTAGACGTCCTCCCTCATGCTCATCTCCACGTCAAACTCCGACAGACGCTTGTCGGCCTCGGTGCTCGCCGTTCGGACTTCCTTACAGGAAGAGACGTGCTGAGGGAAGTCCAGCATGTTCCTCTGGACTGAGACGGAGACAGGAGAGACAAGACGCCAACATCACAGTCAGTTTGGTGGACTTCCTGAACATCTCACAGGATTTAGTTACCAAGCAACTAGCCTTGTTGGCTGGTTGGTTTGTGTAACAACCGTAGCAACGCAGAGAGCTGACCATCATTCCCCCTGCTCTGGTGTTCCCCCCTCTCATTCCCCCTGCTCTGGTGTTCCCCCCTCTCATTCCTCCTGCTCTGGTGTTCCCCCCTCTCATTCCTCCTGCTCTGGTGTTCCCCCCTCTCATTCCCCCTGCTCTGGTGTTCCCCCCTCTCATTCCCCCTGCTCTGGTGTTCCCCCCTCTCATTCCTCCTGCTCTGGTGTCCCCCCTCTCATTCCCCCCTGCTCTGGTGTTCCCCCTCTCATTCCCCCTGCTCTGGTGTTCCCCCTCTCATTCCCCCTGCTCTGGTGTTCCCCCCCCTCTCATTCCCCCTGCTCTGGTGTTCCCCCCTCTCATTCCCCCCTGCTCTGGTGTTCCCCCCTCTCATTCCCCCTGCTCTGGTGTTCCCCCCCTCTCATTCCCCCTGCTCTATGCGTTCCCCCCTCTCATTCCCCCTGCTCGGTTTGTTTCAGGGACGTATTAATATTTTAGTCTGGGTTTGTTGCGACTGTTGTTGTTCAGTTGAGTGTCCGAAATCTGGGTTTGGTCGTTCCCTATATAGCATGTTGGAAGTATTTTTAGGTTTTCAGCTGCCTCCACACAAACTCTCCTCACGTCTCTATTGTCGCCCTTCACACACACACACACACACACACACACACACACACACACACACACACACACACACTATATAGTGAGGGAGGGAATGAGGCCTGAGTTTGTGTGGAGGCCTCTCCTGGCGTCTCTATTGTCTGGTCCAGCTGCTTTCTCTACAAACTGCTGACGGGTTTTTACCATTACATACTGATTGTGCTGACTCAGCTTCAGCGCAGGTCTCACAATGGAGGACCGACCGCCGCTGTGCTGTCAGGGTCACGCTGTGTTCGACCTCTTTACATTCAGGTTCATCGTCTGTCAACCGAACACGCTGCAGAAATATCTGGAGGCTGAAACTAATGATGTCAGGTGTTTGGTCTGTAAAAATAATATTAAATATATATTCTAAATGTCAGCTGAGAGATCTCTCTCTCTCGCTCTCAGCTACAATATAAGTTAATCGGACAATAGCCCAGCTTGTATTTACCTTACCATTACACTAGATCCCACCTCAACGTCCTGTTATCTTTCGTTTCTGTACCCCTATTCCCTGTTCTCTCCCCTTTTTCTATTTACCTTTTGTCTTTGGCTCCGACTATTCTGTGATCCCTAGAGACATGTTTTTCATTTATTCTAGGCCTACACCTTCTTCAATCCCATCCCTCTCATGTCTATAAGACACACTCTCTCTCTCTCTCTCTCTCTCTCTCTCTCTCTCGCTCTCAGCTACAATATAAGTTAATCGGACAATAGCCCAGCTTGTATTTACCTTCACTAAAGTGCTCATTTCGCCGCTGACAGACTCAGATTATTCTTCTAAGTGTCTGACAACATTATGGAAAGGATCCCTACAGAGATAGACCTTTTAGTTAAAGAGGAAGATCCTTTTTTTTTTTTTAAACGTAAAAACATCTGCGAAATCACGTTCGCTAAACCCACCAGACTCCATGTAAATAATCAGCAATTTAAGCATCGTAAAACACACTTCATTCAAAGTGGACAGAAAGAAAAGACAACTATTAAAAGCCGTTTTGGGTCATCTTTCCACTTTTCCAACCATCACAACTCTACTTTTGGTTGAAATAAACACACAGTTTACAGATCTACATGTGGAAACATGCTGGCTCTATACACGCTAAAAGTACTGATTATTTACATGGAGTCTGGTGGGTTTAGCGCTAGAAACGTCTGATCTGTTTCTGATTAAACAGAAAGGTCTCAAAGAGGTTTTAAAGGTCTATCTCTGTAGGGATCCTTTCATAATGGTGTCAGACACTTAGAGTAATAATCTGAGTCAGCGGCAACAACGAGGACTTAACTTACATTGTAGCTTGTTTCTCAGCTGCAGACTGCAGCGATCTCTCTTAATACTGGACCAAAGTCAAAGGTTGTTGTTCCCATCATGCACTTACACACACACACACACATATATATACGAACATAGGGCCCAGGTTGAAAACAAGGGTAGCTACCCTTTAACTGTGATGGAGTCGCTCTGCAACAACATACGAGTGTTTGATCAGCGGACACTGACCGGTGTACTCGACCTCCACGTCGGCGAGGGCCTTCAGCGTGTTCTGGAAGGTGACGGCGTCGAGGTCCAGTGCTCCCACGTCGTCGTACACCTTCTTGGTGCTGGCGATGAGCTTGTCGGAGAGCTGGCGGATCTGCTCGGGGCTCAGGTCCCAACGCAGACGGTTCTCCGCGCAGACCGGCACCGGGCTGCCAAACACCACCTCACCTGGGAGGATCAGGACCGGGACGGGACGTTACAGGACAGGGAATTAACAAGACAGGCATTACAGGACAAGACAGGCGAGAGAGTGTGTGTGTGTCTGTGTGTGAGAGTCTGTGTGTGTGTGTGTGTGTGTGTATATGTATGTATGTATGTGTATGTGTGTGTGTGTGTGTGTATGTATGTATGTATGTGTGTGTCTCTGTGTGTGTATGTATGTGTGTGTCTCTGTGTATGTATGTATCTGTGTGTGTCTCTGTGTATGTGTGTATGTGTGTGTGTGTGTGTGTGTGTGTGTGTGTGTGTGTGTGTGTGTGTGTGTGTGTGTGTGTGTGTGTGTGTGTGTGTGTGTCTCTGTATGTATGTGTGTGTGTCTCTGTGTATGTGTATGTATGTGTGTGTCTCTGTGTATGTATGTATGTGTGTGTCTCTGTGTATGTGTGTCTCTGTATGTGTGTGAAGTATCCAGATCTTTTACTGCAGTAAAAGTACTAATACCACACTGTAGAAATACCGACAAATCAGGATTTCCTTATCTATGAGATTGTTAAAGTGCCCATATTATGAAAAAACCACACTTTTTCTGGGATTTGGGGAGTTATTTTGTGTCTCTGGTGCTTCATACACACTAAGAAAACAACCCTCCATGCTGTTCTGAGTGAGATACGGTTTCTGAATGTGTCCTGTCTTCAGTCTCTGGGTCAGCTGGTCAACATCTGCACGGCTTGTGACGTCACAAGCCGAAACGAGCTGGCTAACCGCAACCATTAGCTCGTAGCGTTAGTGTTAGCATGCTAACGCTAGCATGCTACCTCGTTCTCAATAGCAAAGCACTGCTACAACACACACCAGTTCACCATAATCTCCAAAAGAACTACTTCCATGTGCGCCCTCATTTAGAAGAAGTCTCCCAGCTAATCCTGCCTTGTAACTGACTGAAGGTGGAGAAACAGCCTTTCTTTTACTGTCTATGGAGCTAGCTAGCTGACATGAGCTACATCTGAGCTACTGAGCATGTGCGAGAGCAATCAAAGATAGTACAGAAGAAGAAAAGAGGTCTCACTCTGTAGCTGAAACAGAGACCAGCTGAAAGAGGATCTGCAGCAGTGAGAGAGAGCTGGGCAGTACAACAACAATATGGTGTTTTTTGACAATTAAACCATGTAAACATATTCTGGTACAACCTTAAAATACAGTTATGAACCTGAAAATGAGCAGAATATGGGCGCTTTAAACTGGCAATCTAAGCTGTCAGTCTGAGGCTGAAATTCACCGTGAAAAACGTAAATGTTGGACCTGTTAAGTCTTCTTTCAGACTAACAAACATGTCTATGTCTGTCTGTGTTGATAGATTTCTCCTAAAGTCACTCAAAATTAGCATTGGAATCAACTGAAACGTAACATTTCCGAAAAAATTATTGTCTTAATGTCGGTAATCAACAGTGGGAGTTTATTTGTTAGTTAAAATATTTTCCCCCGTTCCTCTGCGACGTCCCCGTAACCCTCAGGCTGTCGTCCCCCGTCGACCGTGACCTCGTCGTCCCCTCGGGTCAAAATACTAGGTTTACACTTTTGTGATGCTTATTTTCCCGGTGATTTTGACACTTTTTCTGACATTTTTGTCCCTTTTGTTGTCCCTTGTTTTGACACTAACGTTTTTGTCCCGTTTTTTGACATTTTTGTCCATTATTTTGACACTTTTGTCCGTTATTTTTACACATTTTCTGACGTTTTTGTCCCTTATTTTTACAAATTTTCTGCCGTTTTGTCCCTTTTTCTGCCGTTTTTGTCCGTTATTTTTACACATTTTCTGACGTTTTTGTCCCTTATTTTTACAAATTTTCTGCCGTTTTGTCCCTTTTTCTGACGTTTTTGTCCGTTATTTTTACACTTTTTCTGACGTTTTTGTCCCTTATTTTGACAAATTTTTCTGCCGTTTTTGTCCGTTATTTTTACACTTTTTCTGACGTTTTTGTCCCTTATTTTTACACATTTTCTGACATTTTTGTCCTTTATTTTGACACTTTTTCAGACGTTTTTGAAACTTTTTCTGACGTTTTTGTCCCTTATTTTGACACTTTTTCTGACGTTTTTGTCCCTTTTGACGTTTTTGTCCCTTATTTTTACACATTTTCTGACGTTTTTGTCCATTATTTTGACACTTTTTCTGACATTTTTGTCCCTTATTTTGACATTTTTTCTGACGTTTTTGTCCCTTATTTTGACACTTTTTCTGACGTTTTTGTCCCTTATTTTTACACATTTTCTGACGTTTTTGTCCATTATTGACACTTTTTCTGACATTTTTGTCCCTTATTTTGACACTTTACGTTTTTGTCCCTTATTTTTACGCTTTTTCTGACGTTTTTGACACTTTTGACGTTTTTGTCCCTTATTTTGACATTTTTGTCCCTTATTTTTACACTTTGTCTGACATTTTTGTCCCTTATTTTTACACATTTTCTGACGTTTTTGTCCTTTATTTTTACACTTTTTCTGACGTTTGTCCTTTATTTTTACACTTTTTCTGACGTTTTTGTCCCTTTTTCTGACGTTTTTGTCCATTATTTTTACACATTTGACGTTTTTGTCCATTATTTTTACACATTTGACGTTTTTGTCCTTTATTTTTACACATTTTCTGACGTTTTTGTCCCTTTTTCAGACACTTTTTCTGACGTTTTTGTCCCTTATTTTGACACATTTTCTGACGTTTTTGTCCCTTATTTTTACACATTTTCTGACGTTTTGTCCCTTTTTCTGACGTTTTTGTCCCTTATTTTTACACATTTTCTGACGTTTTTGTCCCTTATTTTGACACTTTTTCTGACATTTTTGTCCCTTATTTTTACACTTTTTCTGACCTTTTTGTGTCTTATTTTTCTGACCTTTTTGTGTCTTATTTTTACACTTTTTCTGACCTTTTTGTGTCTTATTTTGACACATTTTCTGACGTTTTTGTCCCTTTTTTTGATACTTATTTTTTTTTATGTTTTTGTCTTGTTGTTTTTGTGACTGAGTTGAGTCAGACAGTGTTTCCAAACCGTTTCATTTTAGACATTTTGATAACGGGTCCAATTTGACCGCGAGGACAAACAGCAGGAGGGTTAACTAACGGCTCATTGGACTGACTTAACGTCAGTTAGCTGAATGAATAAGCAGTGTGAGCTAACAGCTAACCGAGGCAGAACTGCGGAGACATGAGTCACCACAGTATAACAGCGGGTTTAATTGGGTTATTATGTACTAAACTGACAGCTGACGTCATGTAACTAGAACATTTTTAAATAAAACGGCTCATACGAGCCTAACGGCTGCTTAGAATGCTAACGTTAGCACTGAGCTAAACCCCACTCAGTGATCAAAGCTAATTCATTCTAAATGATGACAGAGACAGTCAGAGAAGAAACATGGCGGCCGCGGAGATGTTGCTACATTAAAATGATTCAGTCACATTCAGTCACATTACAAACATGAGGACATTACTCACCTGTCGGCCCCATAGTTCAGGTTTTGAATGAAGGTACGTTAGGTCGGTGTTGGTTTACAGTCAGGCGGAGGAGTACGGGACCGTTAAAGCTGCGACACAAGAACAGTTAAACTTCCGGTCATACTTTCAAAATAAAATACCAGAGGAGGCGCATTCTGAGCCAAACTAATCCCGCCAAAATGAACATTATTTTATTTTTTAAAGCGGAATATGTATTGTTTTTTATTATACGGTATGTACAGTTTCATATGCAGAGGTGGAATCACTTATATATACTGTCTATGGGTGGAATAAATACTCAAATGTTTCTGTCTTTCTTCTCTTTCCTTCTTAGGCTACTATATTTATAACACATTTATATTATACATATTACATGTGTAGGTTTGAGTTTTTATATGTGAAGGTTTGAAAGTTTTAAAGAATCCGTTAGTGATTTGGCAAAGTAAAAAAAAAAAAAAGACTAACTAATTAACTATTATTTATATTATTAAATATAAAAATTTAAAAATTAAAAAAAAAAATATTAATCTGAGAAGAAATAACGCAGATTAATCCATTCCATATTGACGTTTGCATACAGACGAAAATCTGGTGTAGATATGTCTGCTCTTCTCTCTGCTGCTCTGAAACAGACGTTACAGGAAACACAAACCCCGCTGCATGTGACGCTAGTTAACACTATACTCGACAGCAGCTAACGTTAGCCTACCGCTAGCTAGTTAACACTATACTCGACAGCAGCTAACGTTAGCCTACCGCTAGCTAGTTAACACTCTACTCGACAGCAGCTAACGTTAGCCTACCGCTAGCTAGTTAACACTCTACTCGACAGCAGCTAACGTTAGCCTACCGCTACCTAGTTAACACTATACTCGACAGCAGCTAACATTAGCCTACCGCTAGCTAGTTAACACTCTACTCGACAGCAGCTAACGTTAGCCTACCGCTAGCTAGTTAACACTATACTCGACAGCAGCTAACATTAGCCTACCGCTACCTAGTTAACACTATACTCAACAGCAGCTAACATTAGCCTACCGCTAGCTAGTTAACACTATACTCGACAGCAGCTGACGTTAGCCTACCGCTAGCTAGTTAACACTATACTCGACAGCAGCAAACGCTAGCCTACCGCTAGCTAGTTAACACTATACTCGACAGCAGCTAACGTTAGCCTACCGCTAGCTAGTTAACACTATACTCGACAGCAGCTAACGTTAGCCTACCGCTAGCTAGTTAACACTATACTCGACAGCAGCTAACGTTAGCCTACCGCTAGCTAGTAGCTGGATTAAACAGGGTTAAATGCTGACAGCTAACGCTAAACGGTGTAAAGTGTGACTGTGTTTTACTGTAGAGGATTCAACACCGGGATGTAACAATCTGCAGCTGCCGTCGGAGAAACAACACAGACGGGGCGTTCAATGACACTGGTAAACTGCAGCCTCGTGGTGCATTTGAAGTTATTGTAAATGTCTTTTTCCATCTGGTTGTTGTTTTTGTCGTTCAACAGCTATTTACTAGTGAAATAAGTTATTGTTATTGTTATACATTATTATTAAACATTTAATGTTGACCATATGGCCTTAGCAATAAACAAGCCGTTCTTTAATGTCACCAACTGTTGTTTAGTACCTTTTTATTTCTTTTCTTTTCTTACTTTCTTAAAAAGTTTCGGTTCAGGCACCGTTAATTATGTATGTGATTAATTTCGATTAATTAATCACAGAGTACGAAATTAATTAGATTACATGTTTTAATCGATTGACAGCCCTAATATATATGATTATACATTATATATATATATATATATATATATATATATATATATATATATATATATATAAATATATATATATATATGATTATAATGAAATACTGACATGTATGTAGGAGTGCTCTCTGGTGGACAAACTCTGTAAATGAAGGATAAATAATATCAAGCATATCTTTAACATTTCTCACATTTACTGTTATTTACATTTCAGTTTTCAGTTCAGTTATCTAGGTTATTTTTTTACTAACTGTGTGCTGCTGTTTGCTTCTCTAACATATAATTACCAGTTTTATCTTGTGTTATCTTATCTTATCTTACATGCATACTGTGAGAAACTGTCTGATGTTTATAAAGAAATCCTCAAATACTGTAATGTGAACTCATACATACAGAAATAGACATACAGCTAAAAACAAGAACAACAAAGCTGATGAAATTAACATTTAACTACTAGGCCCATATGAAAATATAAATATATATAAATAAGTAAAAGAAACTACAATGAAATGTGTAGACAATATTCATATTAATTCATATCTGAAACCGACAGGGTGTTTTGGGATATCATTTAGTTGAAACTGCAGCAGTGTAACACAACAACAACAACGCAAGTATTCTAGTTTTTCACTTCATAATGCTTTTATTCTGAAGGCGAGTTTGACAAACGTTCTGTATTGTAGTTTTTGCTGATAACTTGACGCGGGACACGAACTACACCACGCCGGCACCTACGCATGACGACATAACCAACGCGACAACCTAATAAGCTAATAAGCTAGCTGAATGACGGCCACGAACTCGAAGGAGCAGAGCTAACGTCAATTTATCCGTTACCGGGCTAATCCACACCTGAAACAGAGACAGCTGGTAGGAAAAACACATTACTGAGTCCTCGTGTTAGATTAGGTAGCATGACATGTTTCTTATATTTACACGGTAGCACCAGAATGTAATCAGCTAGGTGGCTAACCGTTAGCATTGTTCCATTAGCGAGTCCCCTTTCCCCCCAGGATGGTAAAGGCTTATACCGCCCTACTCTGCCTCTGATTGGCTTACCCTGACATTCTCGCTAAACATAACCAATCCAACCCAATGCAGGCAACGAGTACTATCCAATCAGAGGGAGAGTAGAGCAGTGCACGCCTTCGCCGTCCTAGGAAAACAAATGTGGCGTGCCGTTAGCGGTTTGGTGAACACGTCACGCAAAACCCCCTTTTAAACTTTGTTAATACAACATACCTTTGCTTCTAAGTAAAACCACACGCCTGTTAGAACAACATTGAAAGCATGTAATTAACTGTTGAGAAGCACGCTACAATTCGGCATATGTAATAAACACTTGGTAACACTTATTTTTATACAATTACAGCTTTTAGTACCGGGTTCGCCCATTGTTTTTCACATTCCCTCTCGGTATACAAAGTACAATAATGGGCAGTGACGTTAGTTAAGTAGCGTAAATACGACTTTTAAGTGACACTGTTGAGATGATTTGCTGCCGAAATTACCTAAAACATATCAGCTTCCATTATTTCTACTTCATTTCATTCCTACACCTACTTTCTTTCGCCGATATACAAAACACGTTTAAACTGCCAGAATTTCGATAGAGGATTCGTATAAGCTAGCAGGAAGGCTAAGCTAAAAGGAACCAACTTGGTTCCAGTTCAGATTGACCTCGCGTCCCTTATCTTTCTCCACAGCTATATCTGCTTACTCTCAGCTTGTATGTGTCACCATTCATGTGATAAGATGGCTAGTGTTAGCCGGCAGGCGTTAGCATTACTAAGACAGTCATGCTTAGCTTATACTTAGCCAGAGCTTCTAGAATCTTCTACAAGCTAATGCTAATGCTAAAGGAGGCTGGCTAAACTGAGAGTAATAACTGTAGCTATATATATGTTTAAGGTTGTGTTCATTTATACTCCTTTATATACTGCTGGGTAGTTTAATCTTCAGCAATTAACTTACTTGTTGGAATATTACGACTTTCTTTCCTTGTAAAAGTTACTTTTTCTCTTTTAAAAATATGACTTTTTGTTGAAATATTATGATTTTTTTTTGTTGAAATATTATGACTTTTTTTGTTGAAATATTCAGAAATTTTTGCTTAAAATATTATGTTTTTTTCCCCTGAAATACAACTTTATTTTCTTGAAATATTAGCACTTTCTTTTTTGGAATATATATATATATATATAATGACATGGCGACAGAAAAACAGCCCTGTAGTGGAGAAAAAAAGTATATATATATGTTTACCTCTGAGACTTACAAGTTTAAAGTAGCAGAACATGGAAATATGTCTGATGTGTACAGTGTGTATACCTCGACTGGCTGAGTTGACGTTCCTCCTCCTCGTGTTTGGATGATTTCCAGGGTCTCTCTCCCTCAGTGAGCCTCCGTCACCATGACAGACAACAAGCGCCTCGCCTTCTCCATCCTGCAGTTCCTCCATGATCAGCTGCAGGCCGGGAGCCTGACCTCCAGCGCCCAGGAGAGCCTAGAAGGTCTGTCTGTCTGTCTGAGAGTCTAGCAGGTCTGTCTGTCTGTCTGTCTCTCTGTCTGTCTCTCTCTCTGTCTGTCTCTCTCTCTGTCTGCCTCTCTCTCTGTCTGTCTGTCTCTCTGTCTGTCTGAGAGTCTAGCAGGTCTGTCTGTCTGTCTGTCTCTCTGTCTGTCTGTCTCTCTGTCTGTCTGTCTCTCTGTCTGTCTCTCTCTCTGTCTGTCTCTCCTTGTCTGTCTGTATCTCTGTCTGTCTGAGAGTCTAGCAGGTCTGTCTGTCTGTCTCTCTGTCAGTCTCTCTCTCCTTGTCTGTCTGTCTGTCCGTCCGTCCGTCTCTCTGTCTGTCTCTCCTTGTCTCTCTCTCTCTGTCTGTCTGTCTGAGAGTCTAGGTCTCTCTGTCTCTGTCTGTCTGTCTCTCTCTGTCTGTCTGTCTGTTTGCACCTGTCTATCAGAGCTGCTCGGTTATGGAAAAGATCCTAATCATGATTATTTTGGTCAGTGTTGAAATCAGGATTATTTAACACTAATTTCTTATTAGACGTTAGGAAACATGTTAAACAGCAGCTCTACTTGTAACTGTGTTTGTAGGCGGTGAAAGCCTCGTGATGATAGATGTGTAATCAGATTATAACCCAGTAAAGGGATCTTGTTTGTGCTGTAGTTGCTGTCCAGTGTTTGGAGACGGCGTTTGAGATTTCGACTGACGACCAGACGCTCGCCGTGCCCATGACCTTACCGGAGATCTTCGCCTCAGCCACGGCCGAGGTACAAGCCAGCCCGCGGGACTCTGTCATGACAAATACACACTTTACAGTTTAGTTTGTTAAAAAGAAGAACATCAGCAACTTTCCCTCTTTAGCATTTAGCTTAGCATTGGCTCTGTTGGTTTGCTGCTTCCTGTTTGGTGCTGGAGAAAATAATCTGACAGTGGACTCGCTTGGAAGGTCGATTGGTGTAAAGTCTTTACGGTCGGAATAATGTCACATATACAGACATGTTTATATATAATAATGTCACATATACAGACATGTTTATATATAATAATGTCACATATACAGACATGTTTATATATAATAATGTCACATATACAGACATGTTTATATATAATAATGTCACATATACAGACATGTTTATATATAATAATGTCACATATACAGACATGTTTATATATAATAATATCACATATACAGACATGTTTATATATAATAATGTCACATATACAGACATGTTTATATATAATAATGTCACATATACAGACATGTTTATATATAATAATATCACATATACAGACATGTTTATATATAATAATATCACATATACAGACATGTTTATATATAATAATGTCACATATACAGACATGTTTATATATAATAATGTCACATATACAGACATGTTTATATATAATATCATATATAGAGACGTGTGTGTGTGTATATATTTATAATAATAATATCACATATAGAGACATGTTTATGAGGATGAAATGAGGACGGCTGTAGGTTGGAAGGGTTTCTGTGACATGAGGCAGTGATGTCTGACTTACTGTGTGTGTGTGTGTGAGACTATATGTTTGACTGTGTGTGTGAGTGAGAATATATATATATATGTATATATATATATATATATATATATATATATATATATATATATGTATGTATGTATATATATGTGTGTGTGAGTGAGACTGTGTGAGTGAGACTGTGTGTGTTTGTGAGGCTATATATATATATATATATATATATATATATATGTGTGTGATATATATATATATATATATATATATATGTGTGTATATATGTATATATGTATATATATACACATATATACATATATATGTATGATATATATGTGTGTGTGAGTGAGACTGTGTGTGTTTGTGAGACTATATATATGTGTGAGTGAGACTGTGTGTGTTAGTGAGACTATATATATGTGTGAGTGAGACTGTGTGTGTGTGTTTGTGAGACTATATATATATGTGTGTGTGTGTGTGTGTGTGGGTGTGGGTGGGTGGTCTGGAGGTAAAATGGTTGCCACAAGGTTGGTGGATCGATCCCAGGTCATCAGCCACATGTCAGTGTCCTTGAGCAAGACACTGAACCCTCAGTTGCTCCCTGGATGCTGTATGTATAGCTGTCCACTGCTCCTAATACTTAGGATGGGTTA
>NW_027595443.1:100000-105000 GCF_031162955.1 Sander vitreus | reverse complement strand
TCTCTGTCTCTCTGTCTCTCTCTCTCGGTCTCTCTCTCTCGGTCTCTCTCTCTCTCTCTCTCTCTCTCTCTCTCTCTCTCTCTGTCTCTCTCTCGCTCTGCTCTCTCTCTCTCTGCTCTCTCTCTCTCTCTCTCTCTGTCTCTCGCTCTCTCTGCTCTGTCTCTCTCTCTCTCTGTCTCTCTCGTGCTCTCTCTCTCTCTCTCTGTCTCTCTCTCTGCTCTCTCTCTGTCTCTCTCTCTGTCTCTCTCTCGGTCTCTCTCTCTCGGTCTCTCTCTCTCGGTCTCTCTCTCTCTCTCTCTCTCTCCCTCTCTCTCTCTCCCTCTGTCTCTCTCTCTCTGTCTCTCTGTCTGTCTCTCTCTCTCTCTCTGTCTCTCTCTCTCTCTGTCTCTCTCTCTCTCTGTCTCTCTCCTCTTTTAAAGAGGTATTGCTTCATCAGTACATTACATCTGTGTAATTAAACCAGAATAAAGAAAGCTGATGATCTGTCTCTCTGTCAGGATGTCGGGGATGATGTCCGGCGCCTACGGTGGGATGCCCCCAGCAGCAGCAGCGACAGGGGGAGGGGGGGGAACAGGAGGCATGATGGGGGCAGACGTAGGAGGACTCGGCGGACTTGGAGGACTCGGGGGACTCGGAGGACTCGGGGGACTTGGAGGACTTGGAGGACTCGGCGGCGCCGCAGCCCCGGGGCCGACTGCAGCTGCTGCAGGCGGAGATTTATCAGGACTCATCCAGGCGTACGTACCTCAGCAGACACTGGTCTACACACTGCACACTGGCGGGGTGGCGTGAGCGTGTCTCTGTGTGGCGTGAGCGTGTCTCTGCGTGTGGCGTGAGCGTGTCTCTGCGTGGCGTGAGCGTGTCTCTGCGTGGCGTGAGCGTGTGTCTGCGTGGCGTGAGCGTGTCTCTGCGTGGCGTGAGCGTGTCTCTGCGTGTGGCGTGAGCGTGTCTCTGCGTGTGGCGTGAGCGTGTCTCTGCGTGGCGTCTGTGTGGCGTGAGCGTGTCTCTGTGTGGCGTGAGCGTGTCTCTGTGTGGCGTGAGCGTGTCTCTGGGCGTGGCGTGAGCGTGTCTCTCTGCGCGTGGCGTGAGCGTGTCTCTCTGCGCGTGGCGTGAGCGTGTCTCTCTGCGCGTGGCGTGAGCGTGTGTCTGCGTGGCGTGAGCGTGTCTCTGCGTGAGCGTGTCTCTGCGTGTGGCGTGAGCGTGTCTCTGCGTGTGGCGTGAGCGTGTCTCTGTGTGGCGTGAGCGTGTCTCTGCGTGTGGCGTGAGCGTGTCTCTGCGTGTGGCGTGAGCGTGTCTCTGCGTGTGGCGTGAGCGTGTCTCTGCGTGTGGCGTGAGCGTCTCTCTGTGTGTGGCGTGAGCGTCTCTCTGCGTGTGGCGTGAGCGTCTCTCTGCGTGTGGCGTGAGCGTCTCTCTGCGTGTGGCGTGAGCGTCTCTCTCTGCGTGGCGTGAGCGTCTCTCTGTGTGTGGCGTGAGCGTCTCTCTGCGTGTGGCGTGAGCGTGTCTCTGTGTGGCGTGAGCGTCTCTCTCTGTGTGGCGTGAGCGTGTCTCTCTGTGTGGCGTGAGCGTGTCTCTCTGTGTGGCGTGAGCGTGTCTCTCTGTGTGGCGTGAGCGTGTCTCTCTGTGTGGCGTGAGCGTTTCTCTGCGTGTGGCGTGAGCGTGTCTCTGTGTGGCGTGAGCGTGTCTCTGTGTGGCGTGAGCGTGTCTCTGTGTGGCGTGAGCGTGTCTCTGTGTGGCGTGAGCGTGTCTCTGTGTGGGCGTGAGCGTGTCTCTGTGTGGCGTGAGCGTGTCTCTCTGTGTGGCGTGAGCGTGTCTCTCTGTGTGGCGTGAGCGTGTCTCTCTGTGTGGCGTGAGCGTGTCTCTGCGTGTGGCGTGAGCGTGTCTCTCTGCGTGTGGCGTGAGCGTGTCTCTGTGTGGCGTGAGCGTGTCTCTGCGTGGCGTGGCGTGAGCGTGTCTCTGCGTGGCGTGAGCGTGTCTCTGCGTGGCGTGAGCGTGGCGTGTCTCTGTGTGGCGTGAGCGTGTCTCTGCGTGGCGTGAGCGTGTCTCTGCGTGGGCGTGAGCGTGTCTCTGCGTGGCGTGAGCGTGTCTCGCGTGGCGTGGCGTGCTGCGTGGCGTGAGCGTGTCTCTGCGTGGCGTGAGCGTGTCTCTGCGTGGGCGTGCGTGTCTGCGTGGCGTGAGCGTGTCTCTGCGTGGCGTGAGCGTGTCTCTGCGTGGCGTGAGCGTGTCTCTGCGTGGCGTGAGCGTGTCTCTGCGTGGCGTGGCGTGCTCTGCGTGGCGTGAGCGTGTCTCTGTGTGGCGTGAGCGTGTCTCTGTGTGGCGTGAGCGTGTCTCTGCGTGGCGTGAGCGTGTCTCTGCGTGGCGTGAGCGTGTCTCTGCGTGGCGTGTCGTGCGTGAGCGTGTCTGCGTGAGCGTGTCCCTGCGTGGCGTGAGCGTGTCTCTGCGTGGCGTGAGCGTGTCTCTGCGTGGCGTGAGCGTGTCTCTGCGTGGCGTGGCGTGTCTGTGGCGTGAGCGTGTCTCTGCGTGGCGTGAGCGTGTCTCTGCGTGGCGTGAGCGTGTCTCTGCGTGGGCGTGCGTGGCGTGAGCGTGTCTGCGTGGCGTGAGCGTGTCTGCGTGGCGTGAGCGTGTCTCTGCGTGGCGTGAGCGTGTCTCTGCGTGGCGTGAGCGTGTCTGCTGCGTGGCGTGAGCGTGTCTCTGCGTGAGCGTGTCTCTGCGTGGCGTGAGCGTGTCTCTGCGTGGCGTGAGCGTGTCTCTGCGTAGCGTGAGCGTGTCTCAGCATGGCGTGAGCGTGTCTCTGCGTGGCGTGAGCGTGTCAGCTGCGTGGCGTGAGCGTGTCTCTGCGTGGCGTGAGCGTGTCTCTGCGTGGCGTGAGCGTGTCTCTGCGTGAGCGTGTCTCTGCGTGCGTGCGTGGCGTGGCGTGTCTCTGTGTGGCGTGAGCGTGTCTCTGTGTGGCGTGAGCGTGTCTCTGCGTGTGGCGTGAGCGTGTCTCTGTGTGGCGTGAGCGTGTCTCTGCGTGGCGTGAGCGTGTCTCAGCGTGTGCGTGTCTCTGCGTGGCGTGAGCGTGTCTCTGCGTGTGGCGTGAGCGTGTCTCTGCGTGGCGTGAGCGTGCTCTGCGTGGCGTGAGCGTGTCTCTGCGTGGCGTGGCGTGTCTCTGCGTGGCGTGAGCGTGTCTCTGCGTGGCGTGTCTCGTGTGGCGTGGCGTGTCGCGTGAGCGTGCTCTGCGTGGCGTGTCTCGTGGCGTGAGCGTGTCTCTGTGTGGCGTGAGCGTGTCTCTGCGTGGCGTGAGCGTGTCTCTGCGTGAGCGTGTCTCAGCCTGAGCGTGTCTCAGCGTGGCGTGAGCGTGTCTCAGCGTGAGCGTGTCTCAGCGTGGCGTAAGCGTGTCTCTGTGTGGCGTGAGCGTGTCTCAGCGTGAGCGTGAGCGTGTCTGCGTGTGGCGTGGCGTGTCTCTGCGTGGCGTGGCGTGTCTCTGCGTGTGGCGTGGCGTGTCTCTGCGTGTGGCGTGAGCGTGTCTCTGCGTGGGCGTGGCGTGTCTGCGTGAGCGTGTCTCTGCGTGTGGCGTGGCGTGTCTCTGCGTGTGGCGTGGCGTGTCTCTGCGTGTGGCGTGAGCGTGTCTCTGCGTGTGGCGTGGCGTGTCTCTGCGTGGCGTGGCGTGTCTCTGCGTGTGGCGTGAGCGTGTCTCTGCGTGTGGCGTGAGCGTGTCTCTGCGTGAGCGTTTCTCTGCGTGTGGCGTGAGCGTTTCTCTGCGTGTGGCGTGAGCGTGTCTCTGCGTGTGGCGTGAGCGTTTCTCTGCGTGTGGCGTGAGCGTTTCTCTGCGTGTGGCGTGAGCGTGTCTCTGCGTGTGGCGTGAGCGTGTCTCTCTGCGTGTGGCGTGAGCGTGTCTCTCTGCGTGTGGCGTGAGCGTGTCTCTCTGCGTGTGGCGTGAGCGTGTCTCTGCGTGGCGTGAGCGTGTCTCTGCGTGGCGTGAGCGTGTGTCTCTGCGTGTGGCGTGAGCGTGTGTCTCTGCGTGTGGCGTGAGCGTGTCTCTGCGTGTGGCGTGAGCGTGTCTCTCTGCGTGTGGCGTGAGCGTGTCTCTGCGTGTGGCGTGAGCGTGTCTCTCTGCGTGTGGCGTGAGCGTGTCTCTCTGCGTGTGGCGTGAGCGTGTCTCTGTGTGGGGCGTGAGCGTGTCTCTGTGTGGCGTGAGCGTGTCTCTGTGTGGCGTGAGCGTGTCTCTGCGTGTGGCGTGAGCGTGTCTCTGCGTGTGGCGTGAGCGTGTCTCTGCGTGTGGCGTGAGCGTGTCTCTCTGCGTGTGGCGTGAGCGTGTCTCTGCGTGTGGCGTGAGCGTGTGTCTCTGCGTGTGGCGTGAGCGTGTCTCTCTGCGTGTGGCGTGAGACCCACACGTTCATTTGGGGTTTCTGATGCCCAGTTATACTTTGTCTGCTGTATGAAGTTAGGGTCTTAACACATTTTTGTCTAAAATGTGTCGTTGTTGATGTGTTTGTGTTGTTGTTGTGTTTGTGCCGTGTTTGTGTTGTTGTTGTGTTTGTGCCGTGTTGTTGTTGTTGATGTGTTTGTGCCGTGTTTGTGTTGTTGTGTTTGTGCCGTGTTGATGTGTTGTTGTTGATGTGTTTGTGTTGTTGTGTTTGTGCCGTGTTGTTGTCATGTTGATGTGTTTGTGCCGTGTTTGTGTTGTTGTTGATGTGTTTGTGCCGTGTTGATGTTGATGTGTTTGTGCCGTGTTTGTGTTGTTGTTGATGTGTTTGTGCCGTGTTTGTGTTGCAGAGGGCAGCAGTTTGCTCAGCAGATGCAGCAGCAGAACCCCGAACTCATTGAACAGCTGAGGAGTCAGATCCGCAACCGGACGCCCAGCGCTGGAAACGAGGAGCAGCCCTGACCCCGTAAATACACTCTGGTTACTGCCAGCTAGTAGAAATACACTCTGGTTACTGCCAGCTAGTAGAAATACACTCTGGATACTGCCAGCTAGTAGAAATACACTCTGGTTACTGCCAGCTAGTAGAAATACACTC
>NW_027595443.1:85000-95000 GCF_031162955.1 Sander vitreus | reverse complement strand
TCTCGGGTATATTAACATGGTACTATACAGCAGTATTTCCCAAACCTTTTCACGTCACAGACCCCTAAACTGACAAATGAGGATCGTTCTAGAGCTGCTATCAATTCAGTATTCTGTATCGGTACCGGTATTGTTTAACAATACCCAGCACTACTTCCCAAACTTATTACACTTTCCTTTCTCCCTCTCAGCGCTCGGTGTCTCAGTCTGTCCCAGTAGAAGCAGTACGAGTGTGAGTGTGTGTGTGTGTGATGAGGCTGTAGTGTACGAGCTTCAGGATGAACATCCTGGTGGCCAAGCTGCTCGGCCTGCTGGGATTGTTTGGCCTCGTGCTGGCGGGGGTGCTGGTCCCGGTGCGCCTCCTGCTGGCCGACTACGACAAGGCGCACAGGTATCGCAGAGCTCTGTCGCTAGGCAACTCGTTCGGAGGCGGCGTGTTCCTCGCAACGTGCTTCAACGCTCTGCTGCCTGCCGTCAGAGACAAGGTAACACACACAGATACAGAAACACACACACAGATACAGACACACACACAGATACAGACACACACACAGATACAGACACACACACACACACACACACACAGATACAGACACACAAACACACACACACAAACACAGATACAGACACACACACACACACACACACAAACACAGATACAGACACACACACACACACACACACAGATACAGACACACACACATACAGACACACACAGATACAGACACACACACATATTCACACACACACAGATACAGAAACACACACACAGATACAGACACACACAGATACAGACACACACACACACAGATACAGACACACACACACAGATACAGACACACACAGATACAGACACACACAGATACAGACACACACACACACACACAAACACACAGATACAGACACACACACACACACACACACACACACAGATACAGACACACACACAGATACAGACACACAAACACAGACACACACACACACACACACACACACACACACACACACACACACAGATACAGACACACACACACAGATACAGACACACAGATACAGATACAGACACACACACAGATACAGACACACACACAGATACAGACACAGATACAGACACACACACACAAACACAGATACACACACACACACACACACACACACACACACAGATACAGACACACACACACAGATACAGACACACACACAGATACAGACACACACAGCACAAATACAGACACACACACACACACACACACACAGATACAGACACAGAAACACAGAAACTCACACACAGATACAGGCAGACACACACACACACACACACACAGAAACACACACAGAAACTCACACACACACAGACACACACACACACACATCCAGAGCCTACCGACACACACACTATATATATATATATATATATATATATATATATATATATATATATATATATATATAATAGCTGTGTTCAGCCCACCAAACTATTAAGACCAGTTCAACAGCTGAGTTCTATTTGTGTCCATTATCACGCCAGAATAACAACAGTATCATTCCCCTGAATGCTGACAGCCGTCACACCAAACTCCAGCAGCTGTTTACTCTGTAAACTGAGAGGAATGAGACGCCACACTCTGCTCATACTCCCATACGTTATTGTGCTGCAACGTTTCGACCCTGCCGGGTCTTCCTCCTGCAGATGGCGTTCAGCAGTGGCTCAAGCATCTACATACACAGGGACAGACATGGTCAGCTGATCAGGTCAGCTGATCAGGCATCAGCTGACCTCATTCTAACTATTTACCATCAGCTCAACAGAAAGTCTAATAATGGTGTGTCTGTGTCCATCCGTGTGTGTGTTGTTTGTCTCTGTATCTCTGTCTCTGTGTTGCTGTCTCTCTCTCTGTCTCTCTCTCTCTGTCTGTGTCTCTCTCTCTCTCTGTCTGTGTCTCTCTCTCTCTCTGTCTGTGTCTCTCTCTCTGTCTGTGTCTGTCTCTCTGTCTCTGTCTCTCTCTCTCTCTCTCTCTCTCTGTCTCTCTCTCTCTCTCTGTCTCTGTCTCTCTCTCTCTCTCTCTCTCTGTCTCTCTCTCGTCTCTCTCTCTGTCTCTCTCTCTCTCTCGCTCTCTCTCGTCTCTGTCTCTCTCTCTCTGTCTCTCTCGCTCTGTCTCTCTCTGTCTCTCTCTCTCTCTCTCTCTCTCTCTCTGTCTCTCTCTCTCGTCTCTCTCTCTCTCTCTGTCTCTCGTCTCTGTCTCTCTCTCTCTCTCTCTCTCTCTCTCTGTCTCTCTCTCTGTCTCTCTCTGTCTCTCTCGCTCTGTCTCTCTCTCTCTCTCTCTCTCTCTCTCTCTCTGTCTCTCTCTGTCTCTCTCTCTCTCTCTCTCTCTCTCTCTCTCTCTCTGTCTCTCTCTCTCTCTCTCTCTCTCTCTCTCTCTCTCTGTCTCTCTCTCTCTCTGTCTGTCTCTCTCTCTCTCGCTCTCTCTGTCTCTCTCTCTCTCTCTCTCTCTCTCTCTGTGTCTCTCTCTCTGTGTCTCTGTCTCTCCGTGTCTCTGTGTGTGTTGTCTCTCCTCAGGTGGCCGTTGTGTTCCAGCAGCTGCAGATCAGCAGCGACTATCCTCTGGCCGAGACGATGATGATGCTCGGCTTCTTCCTCACCGTGTTCGTGGAGCAGACCGTGCTGACCTTCCGGAAGGAGAAGCCGTCCTTCATCGACCTGGAGACCTTCAACGCGGGCGGCTCGGAGGCCGGCAGTGACTCCGAGTACGACACGCCCTTCATCCCTCCGCCGCGGCCCTCGCCGGGTGCTCACCGTTCCCACGGACACCACCACGGACACTTCAGCCCTGCCGAGCTGGCGGGGGCGGGGCCTCTGAGGCTCGCCAGCCTGGTCCTGGCGCTGTCGGCGCACTCGGTGTTTGAGGGTTTGGCGCTCGGCCTGCAGGAGGACGGCGCCAAGCTGGGCGGCCTCTTCCTCGGCGTCGCTGTGCACGAGACGCTGGCCGCCGTGGCGCTCGGGGTGAGCGTGGCGAAAGCGTCGCTCGGCATGAAGGATGCCGCGAAACTGGGCGTCACGGTCAGCCTGATGATCCCTCTGGGCATCGTGGTCGGGATGGGCATCGAGTCAGCGCAGACACTGGCGGGCAGCGTGGTGTCTGTGGTGCTGCAGGGACTCGCCGCCGGCACCTTCCTCTTCGTCACCTTCTTCGAGATCCTGTCCCGAGAGCTGGACGACAAACGGGACCGGCTGCTCAAAGTGCTCTTCCTCATCCTAGGCTACGCCGCGCTCGCCGCGCTCGTCTTCATCAAGTGGTGACACGCGGGGAGCTCTCGGACATTAGGGGTGGGGATAACAATCAATATTTTCCGTGACAATACTGTATCGATACACAGACGCCCAGTATGGATCTATTATTATATATATGTGTGATGGTCAGTCTGTCTGCTTGATAATCCCATTTTGCAGCAATACAATGGAAGTGAGATGAACAAACAGAGGAATATATCTTTTTAGGTAAAACATATGTTGACAAAGACATTTGGGGACATCATTTTGAAGTTGGAAGAAAGGTAATGAACTGCAGAATATTGCAGAATATTGCAATATGTTTAAAATCGCAATAATATCGTATCGTGACATAAGTATTGTGATGATATGGTATCGTAAGGTGATTCCCAGCCCTATCAGACACACTGGGAGCTCTCGCTCAGACACACAGCAATACCAAAGGAAAACTCATGACTCCATAAAGAGTCCAGCTGTGAGAGACGGAAACATCTGGATGTTTGTGATACAACAGAAATAAAACCAACTTAAAGGGACGCCTAAAGGCCCAGACGCACAGAGGGGACGGCCAAACGGACTGATCGGTCTCCCCGAGTCGGTCCAAAAAGTTCCTCAGAACACCGGAGAGATGAGACGTGATGCGTCTCCTTAACAGCAGGCGGCGCTCATCTGTGTTGTCGCCCAGAAATGAAAACCGGCAGCTGATTGGACGAACGTGTCACGTGGGTCTGGCTGCTCCCCGACCATCACGGCGTCTCGTTCAGAACACCATCTCATATTGGACTAAGAGAGTTCACCGTGACGTGTTTCTGGAAACATCTGAAGAGAGAAACAGGCCGTGCAGCTGCTGAATCTGGACAAGACTTAAAGACGTAAAGAAGCACGTTGACGTGATTGGTCGCCACATCTTTAAGACGCCTAAATGGGATTTCAGTTTGACTTTAACATGTTTACAGGACAAGTCACAAAAATCATCATCATCATCATCATCATTTAGGAATCTGTCCACTGAAGGAACAAGAAGACAAAACACATTTCTGACTTTGATTAGTCGACTTATCTGTCATTTTGCTTTCGCCATTTAGTGTGTGTGTGTGTGTGTGTGTGTGTAATATGTGTCTGTCTCTGTGTGTGTGTAATATGTGTGTGTGTGTGTGTGTGTGTGTGTGTGTGTGTGTGTGTGTAATATGTGTCTGTCTCTGTGTGTGTGTGTGTGTGTCTGTCTCTGTGTGTGTGTGTGTGTGTCTGTCTCTGTGTGTGTGTGTCTCTGTGTGTGTGTGTGTGTGTGTCTCTGTGTGTGTGTGTGTCTGTCTCTGTGTGTGTCTCTGTGTGTGTGTGTGTGTGTGTCTCTGTGTGTGTGTGTGTCTGTCTCTGTGTGTGTGTGTGTGTGTGTGTGTGTGTGTGTCTCTCTGTGTGTGTGTGTGTGTGTCTGTGTGTGTGTCTGTCTCTGTGTGTGTGTGTGTCTGTCTCTGTGTGTGTGTGTGTCCGAGATAAACTCCAGACTGAAAGCCAACTTCATTCATCTGCTCACCAGAAACGGGATTTTAACGCCGACGTTATTCATTTCATAACGTCGGCCCTGGAGGTAACGAGACTCCCCTGGTTTCCTGACCACGAGGCAATCGGGACGCGCGACTGTGTTAATGTGTCGACTGAAATATTTTCCCTCTGTCGCTCCGAAACGGACGTGAAAACATCCGCCTCTCTCTGTAGTCTCCCGTTAGCCAGCTACCCTAAATGTAGGCTACTTTTAAAATGCCGTATCTTCCCTCAGGACTCCCCAAAACAGACGTAAAAGCAGATTAACCGTTCACGGCACGTGATCGCTAGTCAACAGATGACATCTTTGATGTCATTTTTCAGTTTTTCAAGACTCTGTTTAGGAGTCGGAATCGTAAAAATCCAAATGATGCCAACCCTAGCCTTCCTCCAGCTGCTTCATGAACGCTTTCACACAAACACACGTACATGTGTCGTTAGTATGAGGGGAAAACGAGATTTTAACTGTCGGGGTCGGGTCACGTACCTGCGCACCTACGTACATGCATACCTACGTACATGCATACCTACGTATGTACATACATACACACCTACGTACATGCATACCTACCTATGTACATACATACACACCTACGTACATGCATACCTACGTATCTACATACGCAGTGTTTATGCATGCGTATGCACGCTACGCACCTATGTACATACACACCTACGTACATGCATACCTACGTATGTACATACATACACACCTACGTACATGCATACCTACGTATGTACATACACACCTACGTACATGCATACCAATGTATGTACATACATACACACCTACGTACATGCATACTAACGTATCTACGTACATACACAGCTACGTACATGCATACCTACGTATGTACGTACATACACAGCTACGTACATGCATACCTACGTATGTACATACATACACACCTACGTACATACGCACCTACGTACATGCATACCTACGTATGTACGTACATACATACACACCTACGTACATGCATACCTACCTATGTACATACATACACACCTACGTACATGCATACCAATGTATGTACATACATACACACCTACGTAAGTGCATACCTACGTATGTACATACGCACCTACGTACATGCATACCTACGTATGTACGTACATACGCACCTACGTACATGCATACCTACGTGTGTACATACATACACACCTACGTACATACACAGCTACGTACATGCGTACCTACGTATGTACGTTCATACACACCTACGCATGCGTACCTACATGTGTACGTACATACACACCTACGTACCTACATACCTACCTAGGTACGTCATGTACCTACACACCTACATACCTACACACCTACGTACATGCGTACCTACGTATGTACGTACATACTCACCTACGCACCTACATGTGTACGTACATACACACCTACGTACCTACATACCTACCTAGGTACGTCATGTACCTACACACCTACATACCTACGTAGGTACGGTGTAGATTTAGCGATGAGACCGTTTCTTTTGTGTTTTTTATGCTGAATGATTTCTATGCAGGAAACTTGTGAGCACATCTCTGGTTAACGAGGTTTAAAGTGATTGTTTGTCATTGGTCGACTCAGTTTCTTTAACCGACGACGGCCCTAAATTGTTTAAACTTTGTAAAAACAAGTAAACTATTAAGTAAGAAATAAACTTCAAAATAATATATTTTATTTACAAGAAATGAATCTTTTCTGATTGTTTTTTTGGCACTTTTTAATTCCCTTAACGTAGTTTATTCAGTAGTAGTCGAGAGTATTGTCATGTTATTTATTAGCGGGTATATTTTATTTTAATTATCAGAATCAGAGTTATTATATAAACGTAAGTACAATAGTAAGAAGTACAATATTTCCCTCTTAGTGGAAGTAGAAAGTAGCAGTACATGGAAATACTCGAGTAGGATTTCTAAATAAAAAACCCTTTCTGACGGTCTGTCAGAATATCTTGCTTTAAATGTGAATATAAATGATCTTGTAATGATTTTAACGATGTCAAACTAAAGTGTTACTTCACACACACACAGAGACACACAGACACACACATAGAGAGAGAGACACACAGACACACAGAGAGAGACGCACACACACACACACACACACACAGACAGAGAGAGAGACGCACACACACACACACAGAGAGAGACACACACACACAGACACACACATAGAGAGAGAGACACACACACACACAGAGAGAGACACACACACAGAGACACACACATAGAGAGAGACACACACACACACACAGAGAGAGACACACACACACACACACATAGAGAGAGACACACACACACACACACAGACAGAGAGAGAGACGCACACACACACAGAGAGAGACACACACACAGACACATAGAGAGAGAGACACACACACACATAGAGAGAGAGACACACACACACACACACACATAGAGAGAGAGACACACACACACAGAGAGAGAGAGAGAGACACACACACACACATAGAGAGACACACACATAGAGAGAGAGAGAGAGAGACACACACACACACATAGAGAGAGAGAGAGAGAGACACACACACACATACAGAGAGAGAGAGAGAGACACACACACATACATAGAGAGAGACACACACACATAGAGAGAGAGACACACACACACATAGAGAGAGAGACACACACATAGAGAGAGACACACACACACAGACACACACAGACACACACACACAGAGACACACACAGAGACACACACACACAGATACACAGACACATACACACACAGATACACAGACACATACACACAGAGAGAGACACACACACATAGAGAGAGACACACACACAGAGACACACACAGACACACACACAGACATTGTTCATATTGTGGGAGGTTTTGTATGAAGGTGTGTGTGTCTGATTGTCTCATGAAATTAAACAGATTATTGTCCTACTTGTTTTAGCAAAGTATCAAAAAATCTTTAAATGTTCTTTAGTCACTATGTTTTTGTCACTTTTTTTTCGATGTTTTGTTTGATTTATTTCTTCTTTTCAATGTTCTTTGATCAATTTTTCTTTACATGGTATACAATTGAATAAAAAAACCCAAATCCAATGCCAGTAGTGATCTGATCGTTCATTGAACATGTGAAGAGCGTCGGCGGGAACCGTCCACGTTATTTATTCTGACAGTTTGGTTGATAGAAACCCAAATCTCTGATATAGAAACTTTAAAAAAAGATTTGTTTTCTGGTGCATTTCATCCTTTAACGGCTGATAGAATGATTATATATAATATTATATTTCACACTGTTCCTTAAGGTCTCCTAATAGGGGATGTAAGATATGGTCTGCTCATGAATATTTAGATGAGCTGCGCGCTGATTGGTTTGAGCGAACCACATACAAACACATTGGAGACGAGACAGCAGGTCTCATATTTCAGACATTTGTGGGGTTATTACGTTATTAAATTCACTTCTGAGACTTTTTTAAGCGAGAAATCAACTATATAAAGCTCAAATATGGGCCGTTTTATGAAGATTGATGGCTAATTGCCAATTTGGTGAGACGTGTTTGACTTCAGGAGCTCCACACAGTCTGACGAGAAAGCGGCAACCTCCATACCCAGTGAAAGTCACCGTTTCTGGGTTACTGGAGCTCGGGGCTGGCTGGGTGCATAACTAGAGTATATTTACTTTGAATTTCGTCACGCCACTTATATAACATCTACCCCAAGGTCTTATAAAGCTAACAATGTTGTCAGATTTCAATGTAATGCATTTCTGTGAACATTAGGGGTTTCGTTAGCTGCTACTGTCCCTTCAATCCTATGAATCGCGGCTATCTGCAGGCCCTGGAGCTCCATCAGGGCCTCGGCGTTTGGTAGTCCAGTAACCCAGAAACGGTGACTTTGCGCGGGTATGAAGCGCCGCGGGCTTCCCTTCGTGACGGAGATCACATCATTTGTGAAGTGAGATTTGCAGAGGAAAGAACTGTCGTTATTACACTATGACAAGGTAACATCGGTTAAGCATTATGTCTTTAAAGGAAAGAACAGCTAACCAGTCCCTCCAGAAAAACGTTATTATGCGATCGCATTTTCTCAAACACGCCGCACTTTCGCCGCATAAATTGCCGATTTCCGCGCAAAATATGCGGGGCTTGCATGATGTCATAATCCCCGCATTTTCGTTGTTAAAAAGTCCCATATATCTTAGCAGAAAGATGAAAAACGTTGCGTTTACGTCACACAAGAGCAGCCGTTTTCCCCTGCTGCCATGGGAACGTGCATGTAACATGCATGAAATCGTCACAGGTCGGACTCGAACCCTGGACCTTCTGCGTCGAGGCATGCAGCTCCATATATGTGCTCCTGCTCTGCCAGCTGAGGGCAACAGGAAGGTTAAGCCTCTTAGCGGCTGTAGCCTAAGTCCTCTGCAGCGCGGCCGGTGATCTAATCCCTCAGAGGAAGAGGTTCCCTCGTCTTTCTCGCTCTCTCTCTCAGTTTCTGTCACCCTGCCAGACTCAGACACAGACCCGGAGAAACTTGGACAACATGGAGGAACTCCTGCTACCGAGTGGCGGCGAGGAGGAGGCGCGTTCGGACAACGGTCCCTACGCCCCGCGGGACGCAGGGCGGTCCATGGGCGACCGTTTCAAGCCTCTCCTCCGCGGGTCGGGTATCCTGAGCAGGAGCGTGAGGGATTTCATAAAGAAGAACGGGCTGCTGACGCTGTCCGTCATCGCCGTGCTCAGCGGCTGCACGCTGGGCTTCATGCTGAGGGGAACGCAGCTGTCCACGCAGGTAAACACGCACCTGTCGCCCAACGGTTGTTTCTGCCTCAGAATGACTTGATTTCAATTATATCTGACAGAATATAGCTCACACTGAACTTGAAGGAGTTAGAATACCTTTTTTAAAGGAGCAAAACATCCCATAAGATGCACGTTTTGTACTTGCAGCTTATCTCGCTTCTCACTAAAAGGTTGTTTTGTGCGTCTTGAAGTAAATATGTGACAGATTTTAGCCCACACAGAACTGTTTACCTGTTGATATACCTTCTTAAAGGGCCAGTACATACTACACACACACACACACACACACACACACACACACACACACACACACACACACACACACACAGAAACAGAGAGACACACACAGAAACAGAGAGACACACACACACACACACAGAAACAGAGACACACAGACACACACACACACACACA
>NW_027595443.1:72500-77500 GCF_031162955.1 Sander vitreus | reverse complement strand
CCTTCATGCATGACATAATCCCAAAAGCTCTTCGAAAAAATCCACAAGAGTCATTCCTTCGCCGCGTATATCTCTCCATTTCTTCTACGAAAAAGCGTACTGAGCGTCGACGGAGGAACATACATTTTCGTCGTTCCCTGTGCGTTCTGCCGTCACGCGTTCGCCGTACGTTCCTTCAGACGCTCCCGTCATCCCCGCATCTGCGCTCCGCACGCTGTTCGCGCACGTCCCTTCAGTATGCTCCTCCGTGCGTTCCTCTCAGCACGTTCCTCCGCGCGTTCTCTGTACGTCCCTCCGTGCGCTCTCCGTACGCTCCTCAGTACGTTCCTCCAGTATGTTTTTCCCGTCAGACGCACTCCGCACGCTTCCTCGCCCGTGACGTTCCTCCGTTCGTTCCCTCGTACGTTCCCTCGTACGTTCCCTCGTACGTTCCCTCGTACGTTCCCTTGTACGTTCCTTCATGCGTTCCTTCATACGTTCCCTTGTACGTTCCCTCGTACGTTCCTTCGTACGTTCCCTTGTACGTTCCTTCATACGTTCCTTCATACGTTCCCTTGTACGTTCCCTCGTATGTTCCCTCGTACGTTCCTTCGTACGTTCCTCCATACGTTCCTTCATACGTTCCCTCGTACGTTCCTTCATACGTTCCCTTGTACGTTCCTTCGTATGTTTTTCCGTACGTTCCTCCGTACGTTCTTCCCTGCGTTTTTCCGTACGTTTTTCCGTACGTTCCTCCATACATTCTTCCGTACATTCCGCCGTACGTTTTTCCGTAAGTTTTTCGTACATTCCGCCATACGTTTTTCGTACGTTCTTCCGTCCGTTCCTCCGTCCGTTCTTCCGTACGTTCCTCCTTCGTACGTTCCTCCGTATGTTCCCTCGTTCCCTCGTACGTTCCTTCATACGTTCCCTTGTATGTTCCCTCGTACGTTCCTTCATACGTTCCCTTGTATGTTCCCTCGTACGTTCCTCATACGTTCCTTCATACGTTCCCTTGTATGTTCCCTCGTACGTTCCTCATACGTTCCTTCGTACGTTCCCTTGTACGTTCCTTCGTACGTTCCTCAGTACGTTCCTTCGTACGTTCCTCCGTACGTTCCTCCGTACGTTCCCTCGTACGTTCCTTCATATACGTTCCCTTGTACGTTCCTTTGTATGTTTTTCCGTACGTTCTTCCGTACGTTCTTCCGTACGTTCTTCCGTACATTCTTCCCTACGTTTTTCCGTAAGTTTTTGATACTACTTTCCCCCTGTTCTTGCCTTACTTCCTTTATCTACCGACTTTTTACATTCATTTTTACGTTCCTTCATACGTTCCCTTGTACGTTCCTTCATACGTTCCCTTGCCTTGTTACCTTCCCACTATGACGAGGTAACATCGGTTTAGCATTCAATCAGCCCTTTAAAGAGGCTACTTTATGCTTTAATAATAATATATAATATGTAATAATATATATAATATATAAATAGTAATGTCTGAACTGTGTGTTTGCAGGCCTGTTGCTCGGCAGGATGGGAGAGCGAGGTACTCCACTGGTCAGCGTCTGTCAGTGTGTCAACGAGTGCGTCATGAAGATCATCAACGCCGCTGTCTGGTGAGAACAAATACTCATCAATACACATCTGACCAATGAGAAGAGAGAACGCTCTCCCCTGGCTTTTAACTGATCCTTTTTGGTTTCTTTACTTCTTTCTCCGTTCGTTCCTCCGTTTGTTCCTCCGTACGTTCCTCCGTACTTTCCTCTGTACTTTCCTCTGTACGTTCCTCTGTACGTTCCTCCGTACGTTCCTCCATACGTTCCTCCATACTTTCCTCTGTACTTTCCTCTGTACTTTCCTCCGTACGTTCCTCCGTACCTTCCTCCGTACTTTCCTCCGTACCTTCCTCCGTACGTTCCTCCGTACGTTCCTCCGTACCTTCCTCCGTACGTTCCTCCGTACGTTCCTCCGTACTTTCCTCCGTACTTTCCTCTGTACGTTCCTCCGTACGTTCCTCCGTACTTTCCTCCGTACTTTCCTCTGTACGTTCCTCATACATTCCTCCGTACGTTCCTCCGTACGTTCCTCCGTACCTTCCTCCGTACGTTCCTCCGTACGTTCCTCCGTACGTTCCTCCGTACTTTCCTCCGTACCTTTCTCCGTACCTTCCTCCGTACTTTCCTCCGTACCTTCCTCCGTACCTTCCTCCGTATGTTCCTCCGTACCTTCCTCCGTACTTTCCTCCGTACTTTCCTCCATACGTTTTTCTGTACGTTCTTCTGTACGTTTTTTCTGTACGTTTTTTCATACGTTTTTCCGTCTCTCTGCTGAGTGACTCGTCCTATGACCCCGGAGAGGATTTTAGTGATCTGACCCGATGACCCGTCAGCTGCTGTGATGTCATCCTGATGCAGCACCTGAGCAGATTAAAACCAAACGAACAGACACACCGTTCTTATATCTGTGTCACTGAAACGAGTCAGAGGCTTTTAATAGGGCTGGGAATGAATCAACCAATCAGTGAACTGTTTATTTTCGTGTCTGGCTGCTCACACGGCCCATTACCATTATCCCTCATGTTGTCTTCCGGTCAAATTTGACCTTGTTTAAAAAAAATAATTATGGGATGTCGAAACAAGCGCCGGAAATGTAAAAAAAAACGACGACAAAACGAACGAATAAGATGGTAAAAAGCCTAAAAAACGTTGGGAAAAGTACACAAACATTGAAAAATTGAGAAAAACGTCAGAAAAAGTGACAAAAATATTGAAAAAATTGAGAAAAACGTCAGAAAAAGTGACGAATATATTGAAAAAAATGAGAAAAACGTCAGAAAAAGTGACAAAAATATTGAAAAAAAAAGAGAAAAATGTTAGAAAAAGTGACGAAAATATAAAAAAAATTAGAAAAATGACAGAAAAAGTGACAAAAATATTTAAAAAAAGAGAAAAACATCAGAAAAAGTGACGAAAATATTAAAAGAATTTAGAAAAACGTCAGAAAAAGTGACGAAAATATTAAAAGAATTTAGAAATACGACAGAAAAAGTGACAAAAATATTTTAAAAAAAAGAGAAAAATCAGAAAAAGTGACGAAAATATTGAAAAAAAAATTTAGAAAAACGACAGAAAAAGTGACAAAAATATTAAAAAAAAAGAGAAAAACATCAGAAAAAGTGACGAAAATATTAAAAAAAAATTGAAAAACGTCAGAAAAAGTGACGAAAATATTAAAAAAAAGAGAAAAACATCAGAAAAAGTGACAAAAATATTAAAAAAAATTAGAAAAACGTCAGAAAAAGTGACAAAAAATATAGAAAAAAGTGAGAAAAAACGTCAGAAAAAGTGACAAAAATATTAAAAAATGAGAAAAACATCAGAAAAAGTGACGAAAATATAAAAAAAATTTAGAAAAATGACAGAAAAAGTGACAAAAATATAGAAAAAGTGAGAAAAACGTCAGAAAAAGTGATGAAAATATTGAAAAAAATGAGAAAAACGTCAGAAAAAGTGACAAAAATATTAAAAAAATTTAGAAAAACGTCAGAAAAAGTGACGAAAATATAAAAAAAAGAGAAAAACATCAGAAAAAGTGACGAAAAATATAGAAAAAGTGAGAAAAACGTCAGAAAAAGTGATGAAAATATTGAAAAAAATGAGAAAAACGTCAGAAAAAGTGACGAAAATGTAGAAAAAGTGACAAAAATATTGGAAATTGAGAAAAACGTTGAGAAAAAAAACCACAAAAAACTTTTAAAAAAGTGACTGAAACACTAGATAGGGACAACCAAAATGTTTTCTTCGTGGTTGTCAGACCGTTAAAATAGGGCCCTACATGTCTGGCCCTTAATCTGATTCGTATTTTCCAGTGTAGCGCTTAGATAACCCCTCAGGATGTTGTTGGTTCTGTCCTCTCAGGTACTTCCCGTTCGGCATCATCTTCCTGGTGGCGGGGAAGATCCTGGACATGCAGGACCCGAGCACGCTGGGCAGGAAGCTGGGCTGGTACGGCGTCACGGTGCTCGCCGGCCTCTTCGTGCACGGACTCATCCTCCTCCCTCTCTTCTACTTCATCCTCACTAAGAAGAACCCTTTCTCCTACATCCGCGGGCTGCTGCAGGCCATGGTGATCGCCCTGGCTACCTCCTCCAGGTCAGAGACACACACACACACACAGTTACACATGCACACACACACACACACACACACACACACATACACACACACACACAGACACACACACACACACACACACACACACACACACACACACACACACACAGTTACACACACACACACACACACACAGACACAGAGACACACACACACACACACACACACACACACACACACACAGACACACAGACACACACACACACACACACACTCACAGATACACACACACACACACACACAGATACACAGAGACACACACACACACACACACACACACACACTCACACACACACACACACACACACACACACAACAGATACAGACACACACACACACACACACACACACACACACACTGTGTCTGTGTATATGTGTGTGTGTGTGTGTGTGTGTGTGTGTATATCTGTGTGTATGTGTGTGTGTGTGTGTGTGTGTATGTGTGTGTGTGTGTGTGTGTGTGTGTGTGTGTGTGTCTGTGTGTGTGTGTGTGTGTGTGTGTGTGTGTGTGTATATGTGTGTGTGTGTGTGTGTGTGTGTGTGTGTGTGTGTGTGTGTGTGTGTGTGTGTGTGTGTGTGTGTGTGTGTGTGTATATCTCTGTGTGTGTGTGTCTGTGTGTATGTGTGTGTGTGTGTGTGTGTGTGTGTGTGTAAAGTAAGGTATGTGACATTAGATTTGTGTCCCAGCTCCGCCACGCTGCCCATCACCATGAAGTGTTTGTTGGAGAACTGCCATGTGGACAGGCAGATCGCCCGCTTCGTGCTCCCCGTGGGCGCCACCATCAACATGGACGGCACAGCGCTGTACGAGGCCGTGGCGGCCATCTTCATCGCTCAGGTGAACGACTA
>NW_027595443.1:52500-67500 GCF_031162955.1 Sander vitreus | reverse complement strand
TCTGTCTGTCATTGTGCGTGCTCGTGCGTGTGTGTCTGTGTGTGTGTGTGTGTCTGTCTGTCTGTCTGTTGTGCGTGCTTGTGTGTGTGTGTCTGTCTGTTGTGCGTGCGTGTGTCTGTGTGTGTGTGTGTGTTTGTCTGTCTGTCTGTTGTGCGTGCTTGTGTGTGTCTGTCTGTTGTGAGTGTGTCTGTCTGTGTGTGTGTCTGTCTGTCGTGTCGGTGTCTGTGTGTGTTTGTGTGTGTCTGTCTGTCTGTCTGTCTGTTGTGCGTGCTTGTGTGTGTGTGTCTGTTGTGCGTGTGTCTGTGTGTGTGTCTGTCTGTCATTGTGCGTGCTCGTGTGTGTGTGTGTCTGTCTGTTGTGCGTTTGTTTGTGTCTGTGTGTGTGTCTGTCTGTCATTGTGCGTGCATGTGTGTCTGTGTGTGTGTCTGTCTGTCTGTCTGTCTGTTGTGCGTGCTTGTGTGTGTGTGTGTGTGTCTGTCTGTTGTGTGTGCGTGTGTCTGTGTCTGTGTGTGTGTGTGTGTCTGTCTGTTGTGAGTGTGTCTGTGTGTTTGTCTGTCTGTCGTGTCTGTGTCTATGTGTGTGTGTGTGTGTCTGTCTGTTGTGCTTTTGTCTGTGTGTGTGTGTCTGTCTGTTGTGCGTGCTTGTGTGTGTGTGTGTCTGTCTGTTGTGAGTGTGTCTGTGTGTGTGTGTGTGTGTGTGTGTGTGTGTGTGTGTGTGTGTGTGTGTGTGTGTGTGTCTGTGTGTGTCTGTGTGTGTGTGTGTGTGTGTGTGTGTCTGTGTGTGTCTGTGTGTGTGTCAATCAATCAACAATCCCACAGTGATGCCTGTGATTGGTGGAGCTCATGCTGGTGAGGAGGAGGGGGGGGGTGTCAGTACCCGATCTGTGCTGCCTGCACGATCCGTCTGACGTTAGCCTCCGCCGGGAAGCTAACGTTAGTTTAGCTAACAGCTAATTGGGCTAACCGCTATTAGCTGTTAGCTAAACTAACGTTAGCTTCCTGTATTCAGTGGTGCGCGGTGGTTTATGGGAGGAGTAGTTCCTTCGCTCTGAGATGACGATATGTACCTTGTACCTTTGACTTTTTGGGGATTTTCTGTTCGTTTGTTTACTCTAAATGATGTGTTGTACGCGTATGAGTCACGTAGCGTCTGGTTAGCCTAAGACACGGTCTCAAACTCTTTATATACAGATATTTACAGACGTCAACGGGAGACATGACGGGACATTTACTTCAGGAACCCAAAGTCTCTCAGAGGAGGGGCGGGACTGGTGAGCTCTATGGGGAACCAAACGGGAGCGGGACGGGATTCAGGAGTCTTTCTCTCGGGATTTTGCAGGACAGCATTTTTGGGGGTGGGGACAGTCACGTGATCGGGATATGACGGGATTATTTTCGTGGGCTCGGGATGGGAGGGACAATTGATTCCCGTGTCACCCTCTAGTCCACAACTCATTGATTAATCTTTTCATCTCTAAACATGTTTTTTTTTATGCGTGTTTCCTCTCCAGCCTGTACCGTCGTACGGGACGCAGACGCCTCACATTCACAACAACTCTCACAGCGTAGACGTGCCAATGACGGAGATGCACACATGTAAAGACGGCATGTGCGACGCGGCGGGCGATAGGAACGCACACACCGTCTACTACAACATCTGCCAGGTGTGATGGGGCCAGACCGAGCAGCTCGCCACTAAACACCGCCCAGCCCGATATACAGCTCACCGTGCCATCTGAAGCATGAATAATCTTCTTCTGAGCAGCAGCAACGGCTTTGAGTTTAATTTAAGTGACAGGAAGTGTGGTTTATTGGACCAAAAGTGGATTGGATCTTTATTTGGAGCTTTGTTCTCTTGCTAACTTTTGATAAGAGAGAAAAATGGCTCCAAGGACAAAAAGGATTACAACGCCATCGTAATGGAAACTCACCATCAGCGCTAAAGTTGCAAGCTAGCCTGTTTGTTTTTTTAAACGTGGGAAGGTTGCTAAATATCAAGCAGAGACTTCAACCAGCATCTTCTGTTACCCAATCTGCACCAGAGGATTATGGGTACATGATGCCTGGATAATTTAGCAGAGCCTTTTTACCTGCTCTCCATCTTTACTCGGACTTGAAAGCCAGAAATCTCTGTTTGGATAGAGACAGCTTAAAGAGCCCCTATTATGCTTTTTGGGATTTTTCCCGTCTTTTCGTGTGTTGTAGTTGTAGTTTTTTTGTGTATGTAAGCCCAGAGGCTTGCTTGAATTTGGTTGACCAATCACAACATAGTGGGCCAGTTGACCAATCAGAGCAGACTGGGCTTTTTAGGAAGGCGGGCCAGAGCTCAGAGAGAGCGTTTAAGGTGGAGGCACTGCAGCAATGGGCAGTATGAGAAATGCATGTATGTTTTTTGAACATCAAAGCATGTGAACCTATTCCAGGAGAGTACAAATATGACACTGAAAAGGAGAATAATAGGGGCTCTTTAAGAAACCCTTTTAAAACACATGGCGGTTGACCTAAAAACAATCTCAGATCTAGACAATTTTTTGTGTTTTCTCTGGGATCTTCCAAAGGGACAAACTATGCAACACGTTCTCACACTCATCTCGTAAAATCTGGACGCTTGGTCAGGTCGTTCTTACTGATGCTAAAAGTCTCCTTTAGAGCTATAAGTAAACGTGCTTGGTCGGGACTATTGACGTCCCTTTAGAGCTATAAGTAAACGTCCTTGGTCGGGACTATTGACGTCCCTTTAGAGCTATAAGTAAACGTGGTCGGGACTATTGACGTCCCTTTAGAGCTATAAGTAAACGTCCTTGGTCGGGACTATTGACGTCCCTTTAGCGCTATAAGTAAACGTGCTTGGTCGGGACTATTGACGTCCCTTTAGCGCTATAAGTAAACGCGCTTGGTCGGGACTATTGTCGTCCCTTTAGCGCTATAAGTAAACGTGCTTGGTCGGGACTATTGTCGTCCCTTTAGCGCTGTAAGTAAACGTGGTCGGGACTATTGACGTCCCTTTAGTGCTATAAGTAAACGTGCTTTGGTCGGGACTATTGACGTCCCCTTTAGCGCTATAAGTAAACGTGCTTGGTCGGGACTATTGACGTCCCCTTTAGAGCTATAAGTAAATGTGCTTGGTCGGGACTATTGACGTCCCTTTTGACGTAGTTATTTAAGGAAAGGGTCGTGGGTCGGCGTACGGTTCTGTGACACGCGGGAGGAAAGAAAGAAGCGACTATAGCAAGCGTGAGAAGCGTGACGTGAAGCCCGCTCTCCTGGGTGAAAGTCCTGTTTGACCCATCCACCCCCCCCCAACCTCCTTACATACTCCTCTCTAAATCCTCTAACTGCTGCTCTCCCCGGTGCGTTACACAGACACGCTGAAAGACGCCTTTTTCATCTCATCAGACGCTGACAGACACTGTCCAAACGTCCTGATTTTACGAGTTCGGGATGAGAACGGGTTGGCCTCTGGGATCTTCCACATCTTTGTGCTGCTGCTCGTTATCTGTCTCGGGTGATACCACTTCAACAAACCTTTGCCAGAACTGTGTATTGTGTTGGCCGGTGCTTAGACTAGTTAAAGGGTTAAAGGGTTAAAGGGTCCGTCTAATCCGACAGCTGAATGAATCCAAGTGCTCTTAATCTTTCGACGTCCTCCTTCTTCGTCTTTTCGTTTGTATTTGAAAGCATGCTGGCATGCGTTCTGCCTGGCTTCACTTGAAGTCAACGTGCTGTTTTGACTTTATTGTTGCAAAGGAAAAACAAAGTCAGTTGCAGCTAACAGGTGCTAGTTTGGGTTCAGTTACTACTTTAATACTTAATTATGTCAGGTTTACAGATTGTTTACTGACATCTGAGATTGGGAGTCATTACTGATTATGTAAGTTTGACAAAATATCTTTTTTTTCCAGCACTTAAAAACTGAAATTAGTTGGTTTATAGAAGGTAAGAAATCAGTTTGCTGGTTAGGAAGAAGGTCATGATGAATTAAAGTATTATGATGACTTTACATGATTTGTAGCTGAAGTGTAATGTTGGTATTTTTCAACCTGGACCCTGTTTTCCCATCCATTGGTGTCTAGGTGACTAATTTGAACAAAAATCTTAAGGAATAGTCTTTAACACCATCAGTCAGCGTCCACTAAAGGTTCTGTTGTTGCTGCTGACAGACTCAGATTATTATTCTAAGTGTCTGACATTATGAAAGGATCCCTACAGAGATAGACCTTTTAGTTAAAGAGGAAGATCCTTTTAGTTTAACATGAAACAGCCCCGAAATCACCATCACCAAACTACACCAGACTCCATGTAAATAATCAGGACTTTTAGCGTGTATAGAGCCAGCATATCTCCACCAGACTCCATGTAAATAATCAGGACTTTTAGCGTGTATAGAGCCAGCATATCTCCACATGTAAATGGGTGAATTAAGGGTTTATTTCAACCAAACCAGAGTGGTGATTGTTGGAACAGTGGAAAGATGAACCAAGACGGCTTTTGATAGTTTTAGTTTGTTTCTGTCCACTTTGAATGAAGTGTGTGTGTGTTACGATGATTAAAGTCCTGATTATTTACATGGAGTCTGGTGTAGTTTGGTGATGGTGATTTCGGGGTTGTTTCATGTTAAACTAAAAGGATCTTAGTCTTTAACTAAAAGGTCTATCTCTGTAGGGATCCTTTCATAATGTTGTCAGACACTTAGAATAATAATCTGAGTCTGTCAGCAGCAACAACAGAACTTTTAGTGACTCTAACTGCTGCTGAACATTAGTCCTGTAGGGTAACATTACAGCTTGTTACTAACTGCTGCTGAACATTAGTCCTGTAGGGTAACATTACAGCTTGTTACTAACTGCTGCTGAACATTAGTCCTGTAGGGTAACATTACAGCTTGTTACTAACTGCTGCTGAACATTAGTCCTGTAGGGTAACTCACTTAGACACAGAAACATGGAGACATAGAGTCCAGGTTGAAAAATATCGAAGTTACACCTTAAGTGTAACTCATTATATTTGTTGAAGTGCTCCTTGAACTTCTCTCTTGGTGTTTAAGTAGTTGTGTTGTTTCAGTAAACGTAAAAACGTAGATCTGCCTTAACTTGACTGTTGACATTCTGTTGTTTTAATCCACAAACCTCAATGTTCATCTGCCAACGCACGCCGACAAACTTCAGCATTTCCAACTATTACCGATTTAATCAAACTGCATCATGAACTTCATGTATTGTTGTTTTTATATGGAACATCAAAGTGTTTTGGGATTTATTTTAATTTATGTTTTATTTGTATATCTAAAAATAAACATATTAATGCTTAATTCTCTCCGTTCAGTGATAGAGTACCGTGCATTATTGAACATGTGATAGTGACTTGATTGTCAAACATCAACAACATCAAGCTTGTGTTTAGCCTAGCTTAGCACACAGACTGGAAGTGGGGGGAAACTGCTAGCCTATACCTCCAACCAAAGAGAAAATGGGGTACTCTGATTTATGTCTTGGTCTTTGAATCAGGGATGCACCGAACCCAGGATTCAGCTTATATTGGGCTTTTTGACGGGGTTGGGTTTCTGCTGAACCCTACGCTGTCACTCCGCGCTACGCTGGTCGCCGTAATGACGGCGCCGTTGATTACGGGAAGGTGTTTACGTAGGTGGAGCTTCAATGCAGCAGGCTGAGAGGAAGTGGAAATGGAACTGGTGAGCAGAAAAAGTGTTGTTTGGCAGTACTTTCAGTCAAAAGAAGGCCATTCAAGTCCAGCTACATGTTCAATCTGCAATGCTGATTAGTCTGGTGGTGGCGAGGACCCTAAACAATACACAACATCACCGCTGTTACAACATCTGGTATGAAACATCTGGAAGAATACGAGCTGAGCATGAAGGAATCTACAGACAGCAGCCAGAATGCAGCAACTTCAGGTACGGCAAAGGAAGGACAGTCACTGTTTACTTCATTAATGTGTTGACTGTGTTCATGGACTGAGGACGGGACGAGGACTCAGCAGAATCTCAACCAGGGGGTTCAGGACTCAGCAGAACCTCAACCAGGGGGTTCAGGACTCAGCAGAACCTCAACCAGCTAACGTTATCATGAGCTAAAATGGGGCCGGTATGGCCGGCTAGTTAACGTTGACCGTAATGTATCCATCAACGTTCACAGATACTCATCTTGGCAGGTCGACAGGCAAATGCAAATGTTCAACACGGTCTTACGGCAGTTCGTGAAATGGTCACGTTATTTAATTTATTGAGTCCTCCAGAGTACCCCTAGGGGGACACGTACCCCCTGCAGTCCTCCAGAGTACCCCTAGGGGGACACGTACCCCCTGCAGTCCTCCAAAGTACCCCTAGGGGGACACATACCCCCTGCAGTCCTCCAGAGTACCCCTAGGGGGACACGTACCCCCTGCAGTCCTCCAGAGTACCCCTAGGGGGACACGTACCCCCTGCAGTCCTCCAAAGTACCCCTAGGGGGACACGTACCCCCTGCAGTCCTCCAAAGTACCCCTAGAGGGACAAGTATTCCCCGCAGACCTCCAAAGTACCCCCAGGGGGACACGTACCCCCCGCAGTCCTCCAGAGTACACCTAGAGGGACAAGTATTCCCCGCAGACCTCCAAAGTACCCCTGGGGACACGTACCCCCCGCAGTCCTCCAGAGTACCCCTAGAAGGACAAGTATTCCCCGCAGACCTCCAAAGTACCCCTAGGGGGACACGTACCCCCCGCAGTCCTCCAGAGTACCCCTAGGGGGACACGTACCCCCTGCAGTCCTCCAAAGTACCCCTAGGGGGACACGTACCCCCCGCAGTCCTCCAGAGTACCCCTAGAAGGACAAGTATTCCCCGCAGTCCTCCAAAGTACCCCTAGGGGGACACGTACCCCCTGCAGTCCTCCAAAGTACCCCTAGGGGGACACGTACCCCCTGCAGTCCTCCAAAGTACCCCTAGAGGGACAAGTATTCCCCGCAGACCTCCAAAGTACCCTTAGGGGGACACATACCCCCTGCAGTCCTCCAAAGTACCCTTAGGGGGACACGTACCCCCTGCAGTCCTCCAAAGTACCCTTAGGGGGACACGTACCCCCCGCAGTCCTCCAGAGTACCCCTAGAAGGACAAGTATTCCCCGCAGACCTCCAAAGTACCCCTAGGGGGACACGTACCCCCCGCAGTCCTCCAGAGTACCCCTAGAAGGACAAGTATTCCCCGCAGTCCTCCAGAGTACCCCTAGGGGGACACGTACCCCCCGCAGTCCTCCAGAGTACCCCTAGAGGGACAAGTATTCCCCGCAGACCTCCAAAGTACCCCTAGGGGGACACGTACCCCCCGCAGTCCTCCAGAGTACCCGTAGGGGGACACGTACCCCCTGCAGTCCTCCAGAGTACCCTTAGGGGGACACATACCCCCTGCAGTCCTCCAGAGTACCCCTAGGGGGACACGTACCCCCTGCAGTCCTCCAGAGCACCCCTACATACTGCAGGGGGAACACATGGACGTCGATGCTGCTGTCCTGCTATTTTTAACCCACTCACAGATTCAGTAATCCAGTAAAGCGAGCGTGTGAGCCCACATGACGACGTGCAGCCACAGGTGCTTGGCTGCTAATCCTTTCACTGCAGATTAAAACTACAATGAAGAGGAACAACAACACGGATTAAAAAGGGTTTACCGGGGGGGGGGGGGTCTCCTGGCTTTGCAATGCTGAGAGTTTATCTCCTCAAGGACGTTCACCGAAAACTTCGAAATTAACAGGTCGGGCCCGAACCCTGGACCTCTGCGTCGAGGAGGTACATGCGCGCCCGCTTCACCAATGAGCCAACCCGGCCACGCAACTTTGCTTTTCTGTGTAAAAATGTAAACGTTTTTCAATGTCTTGGTCGTCCTTTTGTTGCTTTTCCTGATATTTTGGAAATGTTTTTGATGTTTAAGTCACTTTTTCGGATGTTTTTGCCGAATTGTTATTTTTTCAAATGCTTCTATATCAGAAATTTGGGTTTCTTTAAACCAAACTGCCCCAAAATAACACGGATGGTTCCATAAGACGCTCTTCACAAAGGAAATTAAGGCTCAGATCTCTGTTTTCATAGCATTTTGGGGGCTGTATTCAGTTTTATAGCATTATCCTGACTAAACTTTGACATATCCGTGATTATCCGTTACCTTCGTTCCTCTGATCTAAACCATTAGTCCAAATCATTCATCATTTCTGCTTTTTTCTTACACAAAAAGTAGAAATTTTCATGTAAATGAGGTGTATTGACCATGAATTCCAAAATATAAGTGTAAAACTAGTGTAAGTAAATAGGTCCAGTGGTGAAAATACTGGTGTTAATGGAAAAAAGTGCCAAAAACGTTGAAATAAGCGACAAAAACGTAAATGTAGTTATCGTGTGGTGTAATTCACGCTGCAGCCTCTAGGGGGAAGCAGAGCAACATGAAGCTGTTGGGGAACAACTGAAGAAGACCAGAGTCTGTAGGGTCAAAGTAGGAATGAATATTAGTTCAGGATTCAACTCATGGGAGATTTTAGTGTCTGTTAGTGACAGAGGACGAACAGTTACAGGTTCAAAGGACTTCGGGGGGTCCGACCCAAGAGGGTTAGCTTCTCCTCGGACCGCGTAGCTCCTATGGCGCCATTCTGATGCTACCAAGCCATCACCTCCCGTTAGCATCCCGTTAGCATCCCATTGACTCCCATTCATTCTGACGTCACTTTGACAGAGAATAGCTTTACATCTGACGCGTTTAAAGACTCTATTTGTCCGTTGTTTATTTCTAAAGAAACACGACAATGTATAAAAGGCTCCATTACCTTGTAGCTCACGTTATGGCTCCGTAGCAGACGTTTTTATAACAATAGGCTAACGATTGGGTCATAACCACGAGACTTCCTGTCTCATAGTAGAGGAGTTACCGTATAGTACAGGAGAAGCTCTCAGGCAGTTTGGACTTCCATCAGCTGTTTAAGTGTAATGACTAATGTTAACTATCATTTTAGTGATCAATAATGAGCCTGTGTCTATGTTATCTCCTTACATATACCTACGCTCTCCGTCTCTGCTAGATTGGGAATGATTGAGATTTCTCTTGGCACAGCTACCAGAAGACTTCCAACTTTCAGACAGGTTGCTCACGTCACATCTACGTCTTCAAGCTCAGTTGGAGGCTGCTCAGTAACGCTCAGCCATCACCGGGAAAGAGCTTCTAATGTCCTTCACTGGTCTCCGTCCAGAGACACGGGACCTGCTGGTCCATTATATACAGTCTATGGGTCCGACCCTCCTAGATGAGACTTGGACCCTCCCAAAAGGGATGAAAATAATAGTTTGGGTGGGGGGGGGGGTACTGAAAAAACTGTAATAAAATATAATGCCTATCCAAAGTGTTATGTATTTAAATGCAGTATTACCATCACATACCAACAATTCAGGAAATAATGAAATCATTTTCAACCCCAAACTGGACGTACACACCGCCGCCGACTGGAGCTGCAAAGAAGCTCTGGCCGCCCGGGCAAGGACGCTTGTCAAAAAGTACGGGGAAGCTGTTTGTTATGATTGTGATGTTCTGTTTCCTGTTTTATTTTGAAGTCCGTCCTGTCTCCCTTGTCCTGTCTAGATTACTTCCTGTCTTTTGTTTTCCCGCCTGTTTGATTGTCCTGCCCTGATTTGTGTCACCTGTTTCTTGTTAGTCCTTGTTAACCTGTGTATTTAGTCTCTGTGTTGTCGTTGTCTTGTGTGGGAGCGTTATGTTTCTGTTGCTGTTCAGTCTGTTGCTGTTCGTTCTGTTGCTGTTCAGTCTGTTGCTGTTCGTTCTGTTGCTGTTCAGTCTGTTGCTGTTCAGTCTGTTGCTGTTCAGTCTGTTGCTGTTCGTTCTGTTGCTGTTCAGTCTGTTGCTGTTCAGTCTGTTGCTGTTCAGTCTGTTGCTGTTCAGTCTGTTGCTGTTCTGTCTGTTGCTGTTCAGTCTGTTGCTGTTCAGTCTGTTGCTGTTCAGTCTGTTGCTGTTCAGTCTGTTGCTGTTCGTTCTGTTGCTGTTCAGTCTGTTGCCGTTCGTTCTGTTGCCGTTCGTTCTGTTGCCGTTCAGTCTGTTGCCGTTCAGTCTGTTGCTGTTCGTTCTGTTGCTGTTCAGTCTGTTGCTGTTCAGTCTGTTGCTGTTCGTTCTGTTGCTGTTCAGTCTGTTGCTGTTCGTTCTGTTGCTGTTCAGTCTGTTGCTGTTCGTCTGTTGCCGTTCAGTCTGTTGCTGTTCAGTCTGTTGCCGTTCGTTCTGTTGCTGTTCAGTCTGTTGCTGTTCGTTCTGTTGCTGTTCAGTCTGTTGCTGTTCGTTCTGTTGCCGTTCAGTCTGTTGCTGTTCTGTCTGTTGCCGTTCAGTCTGTTGCTGTTCAGTTCTGTTGCTGTTCAGTCTGTTGCTGTTCAGTCTGTTGCCGTTCAGTCTGTTGCCGTTCGTTCTGTTGCTGTTCAGTTTGTTGCTGTTCAGTCTGTTGCTGTTCAGTCTGTTGCTGTTCAGTCTGTTGCTGTTCGTTCTGTTGCTGTTCGTTCTGTTCTGTCTGTTGCCGTTCGTTCTGTTGCTGTTCAGTCTGTTGCTGTTCAGTCTGTTGCTGTTCAGTCTGTTGCTGTTCAGTCTGTTGCCGTTCGTTCTGTTGCCGTTCGTTCTGTTGCCGTTCGGTCTGTTGCTGTTCGGTCTGTTGTTGTGTGTTCTGTGAGTGTGCTTGTGTCTGGAGTCTACCTTTCGTCTCTGAGTTCCAGTTTTTGAGATCCTGTTCTGTTTGTTCTGGGATTAGTTTTTGCTTGTTGCTTTCTGGACACTTTTGGTATGTACTTCATTTTTGTTTAATAAATCATCTAAACTGCATTTGGGTTCAAGCCATTCCTGACAGACGTGACACTGTTTGAGGCTTTGGCCGCTCTGACGTAGCAGCATAGATGTTCCATCATGGAAAAAGCTCAAGCAGCCACTGCTGGCCAATACGTTGACACTAGAAACCTTTTATTAATGACATATATAATGATGAATGTGTATTGGTTGTTGGTGGCAGCGATGTCTGTTAGCAGTTAGCTCGCTCGTTAGCTGCTGAACTGCAGCAGCGTGCAGGCAGAGCGAGCAGCCGCCAGCTGTTGATGCGTGCAGGACTTCACCGTGAGCGGACTGTTTAGAGACCATGTGACCTGCAGGTAACGTTAACTGGTCCCTGTACGCAGATATCATCAATGATGGGGAGCCCAGCAACGGCCATGATGAGCTCCTCCTCCTTTTTCTCTGAACTAATGTTTTGGTAGGAACGACAGCTTACATCGTATGTTTCTCTGGGATCAGCCAGCGTGAAGGACGTCTGTGTTCTGATTGGTTGCTGCTGAACGTCATAGCTCATTAGCATAACGTTGACCTACTTTCAGCTTTCTGATTGACGCTCTGGTCGCTCAAAACGCGACGCCGACAGATTTGACGCTCCTTGCAGCTGAGAGCAGCAGCTTCCACTGAAGATGAATGACTAACGGTATCTTTAGAAGCTCACGTCGGCGGCGGTGTGGACGTACAGTCCCTCCCCATTGGGCCGTACCATTGGGCCGTACCATTTCTCTGGTACGTTCAGACTGTTCGTTGCTATGATTCTTTGATGTCACTTCACCAGCTGTCAAAACGTACGTACCAGCTACGGGCGCAGACGCTGGTGTGTCAGCGACACACATGGACTGCCATGTATATCATCATGTGTTGTGCTTTGTTGTAAATGTTAAGAGCAGCTCGTCATCTAAACAGGTTTTCAGCGCTGTCTTAATTAGGTTGTTCATAGTGTTTCTCTCTATAATGAAGTCATGGTCTAGCCAGCTAGCCAGGTCGCTAAATGTTCACGCAGCTCCTGAAGCTCTCTGTACCAAGCAAATATTATCCATAGCTTGGTGAAACTAAGCCAAGAATGGTTGCTTTAATGCAAGCACTTTATTATCTCATGGACAAGGTTGTCGGATGGAAACGTGCTTAAATGTGTGTGTTTGAACTGCTGCAGAAGCTAGCTAGGCTAGGCTATCTGTAGGCCTATTTAGGCGCAAGATAGGTCTTCACTCCCGTCCTGAACAACATACATTGGCACAGATTGGTGGTTCTCATGTGTTTAAGCCTATAGAAAATGGAGAGTGACGTCACCAGTTGAAAACAGCTGTACCCCCCCCAAGCTCACCGTATAATGCAAACACTGCTTGAAACCTGTTTAATATCCTGTGTGGCCTGCATCCCGATGCAATGCACCTGTAACCCAGTAGTCCCCCCCCAAGGGAACATATAATGTGGATGACAAAACTGACTTTATTTTTTAATTATTTACATTCATAACGAACCAAAACAGAAGTTTTTTTCATGAGGTAGCAGTTCAAACCTCCAACATGTGAGTCCTGGAGCCTCGGGCGCATGAACGCTAAAATATCCAATTATAAATGCACAGTGAACGCAGCATTTCCGCTCCATTTGTTTCACATTCAGCGGAGTTTTTCTCTGACTCTGAATGTATGTAAATCTCTTATAACAGTGTTTTTTAAATAATGTTCCCCCTTTGATCAGTGTTTTTAAGCCATGTACCCCCTAAAGTCTCTATGAAGAGGAAGAATACAGCGATAGATTAACTAAACAACAGCCTTGGACCTGGACAACATTTAGATGACGATGGAAGTGACACGTACCCCCTGCAGTCCTCCAGAGTACCCCTAGGGGGACACGGACCCCCCGCAGTCCTCCAGAGCACCCCTAGGGGGACACGGACCCCCTGCAGTCCTCCAGAGTACCCCTAGGGGGACACGGACCCCCCGCAGTCCTCCAGAGCACCCCTAGGGGGACACGGACCCCCTGCAGTCCTCCAGAGTACCCCTAGGGGGAAACGTACCCCCTGCAGTCCTCCAGAGTACCCCTAGGGGGACACGGACCCCCTGCAGTCCTCCAGAGAACCCTTAGGGGGACACGGACCCCATCGTCTCCATCTCTCTCACAAGTTGTTTTCGTCATCGTTGAAGTCTTTGAAAGCAGGGTACCAGTAGCTGTCCTTTCTCTCCGACTTTCGGCTCTTGGGAGCGTTTTGGTTCTTCAGTCGTTGGACTTTCTTAATCCAGGAGATCTGAGCGGAGGCCAGGCTGATCATGAGCACCTGCCGGAGGAAACAAAGATTACAAATGCTTTATTTTGTGTGTGTGTGTGTGTGTCTGTGTGTGTGTGTGTGTGTGTGTGTGTGTGTGTGTGTGTGTACCTCGAGCAGCAGCAGTGTGTGTGTGTGTGTGTCTCTCTCTCTCTGTGTGTGTGTGTGTGTGTGTGTGTGTGTGTGTGTGTGTGTGTGTGTGTGTGTGTGTGTGTGTGTGTGTGTGTGTGTGTGTCTCTCTCTGTGTGTGTACCTCGAGCAGCAGCTGTGTGTGTGTGTGTGTGTCTCTCTCTCTCTGTGTGTGTACCTCGAGCAGCAGCTGTGTGTGTGTGTGTGTGTGTGTGTGTGTGTGTGTGTGTGTGTACCTCGAGCAGCAGCAGGCTGCCGGTAAGCCCAGCCACCAATAGAAGGTTGTTTTTGGCCCACCAGACGATCTTCTCCAGGCAGCCCAACAGGAAGATGTCCTGAACGCCGTAACGCGCCTCCAGCTTCTGCCTCTGCTTCCCATAACCACACATGGTGTTCAGCACCGTCTGCAGAGGGAAAGAACCATATATATATATAAAAATGGTGTTGTAACTGCGTGAACTGGGCTGATGTAACGTTAACGGACAGATGTTCAGCATCAGTCAGCGTCCACTGAAAGTTCTGTTGTTGCTGCTGACAGACTCAGATTATTATTCTAAGTGTCTGACAACATTATGAAAGGATCCCTACAGAGATAGACCTTTTAGTTAAAGAGGAAGATCCTTTTAGTTTAACATGAAACGGCCCCGATATCACCGTCACCAAACTCCACCAGACTCCATGTAAATAATCAGCACTTTTAGCGTGTATAGAGCCAGCATATCTCCACCAGACTCCATGTAAATAATCAGGACTTTTAGCGTGTATAGAGCCAGCATATCTCCACCAGACTCCATGTAAATAATCAGGACTTTTAGCGTGTATAGAGCCAGCATATCTCCACCAGACTCCATGTAAATAATCAGGACTTTTAGCGTGTATAGAGCCAGCATATCTCCACCAGACTCCATGTAAATAATCAGGACTTTTAGCGTGTATAGAGCCAGCATATCTCCACATGTAAATGGGTGAATTAAGGGTTTATTTCAACCAAACCAGAGTGGTGATTGTTGGAACAGTGGAAAGATGAACCAAGACGGCTTTTGATAGTTTTATTTAGTTTCTGTCCACTTTGAATGAAGTGTGTTTTACGATGATAAAAGTCCTGATTATTTAAATGGAGTCTGGTGTAGTTTGGTGATGGTGATTTCAGGGCTTCTCATATGAAACAAAAAGCATCTTCCTCTTTAACTAAAAGGTCTATCTCTGTAGGGATCCTTTCATAATGTTGTCAGACACTTAGAATAACAGACAGACAGACGGACGGGGGTTCTGACCTGGTTCTGTTGGCGAACGCAGCAGGAGAAGGGAACTCCACAGGCCTCCAGACTGGGGTTTGTGTCTGAGCATTCAAAGTAGACGTTATTGGACCAGTCCTTATAGTTCTCAACTCCACAGCACTGAAACTGCAAACACGACAACAATCTGGATCATAAAGCCTGATTTCGCCTCTCAGATCTTGAATCATTGCGGACGCAAATCCAATTCCTGACCTTCTTCTGGATGAAGTCGATGGCGTTCTCCAGGTCCTGGTCCTCCCTGTAGCAGACGATGGCTTTCATCATCAGCTTCTCCGTCCTCTCCATCACCTGCACAACAGAACCACGATATGGCGTTTTTCCATGCAACCCGTTATCATCCCGAACTCGTAAAATCGGGACGTTTGGACAGTGACTGTCAGCGTCTGATGCGGCGAAAAAGGCGTCTTTCAGCGTGTCTGTGTAACGCACCGGGGAGAGCAGCAGTTAGAGAGGATTTAGAGAGGAGTATG
>NW_027595443.1:42500-45000 GCF_031162955.1 Sander vitreus | reverse complement strand
GGGTCCAAACGGCAAAAATATTATCATCACAAGAAAGATAAAGGTCTGGGGAACACATTGATGTGGATTTCATGTTTGTGGTGTCAAATATATGCGACACAGAGCAGGTAACAAACAGGGAACATCTGCGTCCTTCCAGATATTTATTTTCATTGTTTCTATCAGCAGTTGGTATGAACAGAGCCAAAAGTTTAAGTCCGCTGGATTCCATAGTTACATGTCTGAGACCGGCACAACATTTCCTACATTTTGACCAACCATGATGTATGAAGAGTGAAAACTGTAGAGGAGAGAGACATTAGTTTGGAGATATTTCAGAGGATCATACTGCAGCTCCCCCCTCTGTCCTCCCCTCTAACTCTCAACAGTCCTGCCCCACACACACATCGGAAAATCTGGAACGAAAACTGGATGATACGTAAACTGTGATTTGGTAAAAACCATGCTTGATATCAGAACGCCCATTCAGCCCAATAAAGGCCCAAGTCTTGTCTTCGGTTTAAATGTTTAATCATGTCTCTACATTAAAGTATGGCGATACAGCACGGCCCCAAAGATGCGTCGTTTTCAGCAATGTTAAGCGATTTCCTGAAGATTTCCCATTAAAGTCTGTGGGAAATTTTGCGCCGTTGTTTTTGCCGATTTCGTGAAAACCGTACGGTTAATCTCTTATTCAAATGATAGCATACCATTCCCGGTCATTACGCACGTTTTGATGTATTTTGTGTGCATGTGTTGGCAACGCTCCGTGACTAGTAGCGGGACAAAAATGTGGCGGAATAATAAGAAGTATGGGGGATAATAGTCATTGTGAATAACACTGAATAAGTTCACCAAACACAAGACCAACACTGCAGACTGAGGATATAATATATATATATATATATATATATATATATATATATATATATATATATATATATATATATATATAACGTATTTCTCTCCATATTCTTAAATCAGTAAACATGTCAACACGGAGAATCACAACAACAACATGGCCCAGTGTTCATGCATGACACTGTTAGCTCAGTAAACAGACACACACACACAATACTGTATCCCGTACAGGTTACAATTACAGTACAAAACATGTTATGTAGTGCTTAAACCTGATTGGTGCGTCTACAATTAAGCAACCGTGTGTTTGCACACCTGATTGGCTCATAGGTCATGTGACAGTCAGTGCTTTGGAATTGAAAGGAAGTGACATCATGATATACTTCTGAGTCTAATGTCTACAAGTGGGTCCAGGGTTTTGTGTGTATTGTTTTGCAAAAAGTGTGAGGCTGACATTATCTGCCCTCCCTCCCTCCCTCTCCCTCTCCCCCTCTCCCCCCTCCTCCCTCCCTCCCTCCCTTCTTCCCTCCCTCCCTCTCCCCCCCTCTCCCCCCCTCCCTCCTTTCCTCCCTCCCTCTCCCTCTCCCTTCTTCCCTCCCTCCCTCTCCCCCCTCCCTCCTTCCCTCCCTCCCTTCTTCCTCCCTCTCCTCCCCTCTCTCCCTCCCCTCTCCCCCTCCCTCTCTCCTCCCTCTCCCTTCCTCCCTCCCTCCTCTCCTCTCCCTCCCTCTCCCCCCCCTCCCTCTCCTCTCCTCTCCCTCCTCTCCCTCCCTCCCTCCCCTCCCCTCCCTCCCTCCTCCTCTCCCTCCTCCCCTTCCTCCCCTCCCTCCCCTCTCCCTCCTCCTCCCTCTCTCCCCTCCTCCCTCCCTTCCTCTCCCTCTCCCTCTCCCTCCCTCTCCTCCCTCCCTCTCCCTCCTCCCTCCTCCCTCTCTCCCTCCTCTCCCTCCCTCCTCTCCCTCCCTCCTTCCCTCCTCCCTCCCTCCCTCTCCTCCCTCCCTCTCCCCTTCTTCCCTCCCTCCCTCTCCCTCCCCCTCCCTCTCCCTCTCTCCTCCCTCCCTCCCTCTCCCTTCTTCCCTCCTCCCCTCTCCCTCCTCTCCCTCTCTCCTCCCTCTCCCCTCTCCCTCTCTCCTCCTCCCTCCCTTCCTCCCTCCCTCTCCCTCCCTCTCCCTCTCTCCCTCTCCCTTCCTCCCTCCCTCCTCCTCCCTCCCCTCCCTCCCTCTCCCTCTCTCTCCCTTCCCTCCCTCCCTCTCCCCTCCCTCCTCTCCCTCTCCCTCTCCCTCCCTCTCTCTCCCTCCCTCCCTCTCCCCCTTCTTCCCTCCCTCTCCCTCTCCCCCCCTCTCTCTCCCTCCCCTCCTTCCCTCCCTCTCCCTCCTCCCTCTCTCTCCCTCCCTCCCTCCCTCTCCCCCCTCTCCCTCCCTCCCTCCTTCCCTCCCTCTCCCTCTTCTCCCTCCTCTCCCCCCCTCTCCCTCCCTCCCTCCTCTCCCCCTCTCCCTCTCCCCTTCTTCCCTCTCCCCTCCTCCTCCCTCCTCCCTCTCCCCCCCTCCCTCCTCTTCCCTCCCTCCCCTCTCCCTTCTCTCCCTCCCTCCCTCTCCCTCTCCCCCCCTCCACCCCTCCTTCCTTCCCTCCCTCCCTTCTTCCCTCCCTCTCTCTCCCTCCCTCTCTG
>NW_027595443.1:20000-32500 GCF_031162955.1 Sander vitreus | reverse complement strand
CCTGATTATTTACATGGAGTCTGGTGGAAATATGCTGGCTCTATACACGCTAAAAGTCCTGATTATTTACATGGAGTCTGGTGGAAATATGCTGGCTCTATACACGCTAAAAGTCCTGATTATTTACATGGAGTCTGATGGGTTTGGTGATGGTGATTTTAACAGAAACTTTGCTATAGAACATGACTCACAGTTTTTTTTACATTTTTAATTTGCATAATTTTGTGCACAGACATTGGTTTTGGGAGATTTTGACGTTTGTCTTTGTTTACAACATTTTAGACGTTTATTATCAAAGTTTTTGTCATTTGATTTTACATTTTGATGCTTTTTCTGGTGTTTTTGTTGCTTTTTTCGGGAAAAAAATGTCATTGATATGTAGGATTATTTTCAGACTTTTTTTTCCCATTTTGGAAGCCAAGTTTTTTTTAACATTTTGGGCGTTTTATCCAAAGTTTTCAGCAGTTTCCTAACTGAGAGAATTGAATAAAGACCTGATAGAACATAGAGTTTAGCCTTCATATTAGATTAAATCCTCCGTGTTTCCTTCTCTTCAGTCCTGTGCCATCTGGTGAAGAACAAAGCCCTCGTGACTCCGGGGCCGTCGGCCAATCAGCAGGAAGCTATAAGTTTACCAAGTTCCTCTTCGGCTCGAGTCGCTCCTTCAGAGCCGAGCGAAGAAGAAGAAGAACGGCCGGTACGTAAACCTCAGCTGCTGCCAGGGGCGTAATTTACAGGGATGGAGGGAGGGAGGGACTACACATGCTAACCCAGTTGTCCTGTTTCCTGTTCCAGCATTTCCTGGGTTGACCGGTACGGTAAGTCATCTGGTTTGGTGTTAGTAGAAGAGATTTAGTGACCCTGGTAGATCAGTGATTGGTTTCAGGCCCAGATACTATACTTGCTTTTAACTACGCGTTTGTGTACGTGTATTCTGCGTTCCTTTGGAGCGTAGGTTGGGACGTCTTCAGAAATTATAACGCTACGCGTCTGCTAGATGCAATTCAGCACATGACCGTGGGGGCAGTATATCATGAACGTGGGGCCAGTATATCATGAACGTGGGGCCAGTATATCATGAACGTGGGGCCAGTATATCATGAACGTGGGGCCAGTATATCATGAACGTGGGGCCAGTATATCATGAACGTGGGGCCAGTATATCATGAACGTGGGGGCATGAACGTGGGGGTAGTATGTCATGAACGTGGGGGAAGTGTATCATGAACGTGGGGGCAGTATATCATGAACGTGGGGGCAGTATATCATGAACGTGGGGGGCATGAACGTGGGGGTAGTATATCATGAGCGTGGGGTAGTATATCATGAGCGTGGGGGCAGTATATCATGAGCGTGGGGCCAGTATATCATGAACGTGGGGGAGTATATCATGAGCGTGGGGGGCAGTATATCATGAACGTGGGGCCAGTATATCATGAACGTGGGGCCAGTATATCATGAACGTGGGGGCAGTATATCATGAACGTGGGGGCATGAACGTGGGTGTAGTATATCATGAACGTGGGTGTAGTATATCATGAACGTGGGGGGCATGAGCGTGGGGTAGTATATCATGAGCGTGGGGGTAGTATATCATGAGCGTGGGCGGGCAGTATATCATGAGCGTGGGGGGCATGAGCGTGGGGTGTAGTATATCATGAGCGTGGGGGCAGTATATCATGAGCGTGGGGGGCATGAGCGTGGGGGGTAGTATATCATGAACGTGGGGGCAGTATATCATGAACGTGGGGGCAGTATATCATGAACGTGGGGGTAGTATATCATGAGCGTGGGGGCAGTATATCATGAGCGTGGGGGGCATGAACGTGGGTGTAGTATATCATGAGCGTGGGGGTAGTATATCATGAGCGTGGGGGCAGTATATCATGAGCGTGGGGGGCATGAACGTGGGTGTAGTATATCATGAGCGTGGGGGTAGTATATCATGAGCGTGGGGGCAGTATATCCTGAGCGTGGGGGGCATGAGCGTGGGTGTAGTATATCATGAGCGTGAGGGGCAGTATATCATGAACGTGGGGGGCATGAGCGTGGGGGTAGTATATCATGAGCGTGGGGGCAGTATATCATGAGCGTGGGGCCAGTATATCATGAACGTGGGGGAAGTATATCATGAACGTGGGGGTAGTAAATCATGAACGTGGGGGCAGTATATCATGAACGTGGGGCCAGTATATCATGAACGTGGGGGCAGTATATCATGAACGTGGGGGCATGAACGTGGGGGTAGTATATCATGAACGTGGGGGCAGTATATCATGAACGTGGGGGCATGAGCGTGGGGGTAGTATATCATGAACGTGGGGGTAGTATATCATGAACGTGGGGGCAGTATATCATGAACGTGGGGGGCATGAGCGTGGGGGTAGTATATCATGAACGTGGGGGTAGTATATCATGAACGTGGGGGCAGTATATCATGAACGTGGGGGCATGAACATGGGTGTAGTATATCATGAGCGTGGGGGGCAGTATATCATGAACGTGGGGGGCATGAACGTGGGGAGTAGTATACCATGAACGTGGGGGGTAGTATATCATGAACGTGGGGGCAGTATATCATGAACGTGGGGGGCATGAACGTGGGGTGTAGTATATCATGAACGTGGGGTGTAGTATATCATGAACGTGGGGGGTAGTATATCATGAACGTGGGGGCAGTATATCATGAACGTGGGGGGCATGAACGTGGGGGGTAGTATATCATGAACGTGGGGGGCATGAACGTGGGGGTAGTATATCATGAACGTGGGGGTAGTATATCATGAATGTGGGGCCAGTATATCATGAACGTGGGGCATGAACGTGGGGGCAGTATATCATGAACGTGGGGGCAGTATATCATGAACGTGGGGGCAGTATATCATGAACGTTGGGGTAGTATATCATGAACGTGTGGGCAGTATATCATGAACGTGGGGCAGTTTATCATGAACGTGGGGCAGTATATCATGAACGTGGGGGCAGTATATCATGAACGTGGGGGGAGTATATCATGAACGTGGGGGCAGTATATCATGAACGTGGGGGCATGAACGTGGGGGTAGTATATCATGAATGTGGGGGTAGTATATCATGAATGTGGGGGCAGTATATCATGAACGTGGGGCAGTGTATCATGAACGTGGGGGCAGTATATCATGAACGTGGGGGGCAGTATATCATGAACGTGGGGCAGTTTATCATGAACGTGGGGCAGTATATCATGAACGTGGGGGCAGTATATCATGAACGTGGGGGCAGTATATCATGAACGTGGGGGAAGTATATCATGACCTTGGGGGCAGTATATCATGACCTTGGGGGCAGTATATCATAAACGTGGGGGCAGTACACCAACAACTACATACCAACAAGAAATTTACCAACAAGTACATACCAACAAGAAATTTACCAACAAGTATATACCAACAAGTATTTACAAACAAGTACATACCAACAAGTATATACCAACAAGAAATTTACCAACAAGTATATACCAACAAGTATTTACAAACAAGTACATACCAACAAGTATATTGGTGCCTTTAGAGGTGGAGCAGCTTTCACCTTCAGTGATTCTGAGCTGCTTCTTAGTTATTTGCTGCTATAAAAACGTCCTGATTGGCTGCAGCTTCTTCTCTGTTTTCAGTCCTTCAGATAGCAGCGGAGGAAGAGGAGGAGCCTCCGGGAGGAAGAGGAGGAGCCCCCAGGAGGAAGAGGAGGGGCCTCCAGGAGGAAGAGGAGTAGAAGACTAGCCTCTTCAACGTCACAGCGAGAAGAATCCCTCCTGCTGTCAAAGAGACTAATGTCCCTTATCACATCAGATACCTTACATTTATTTATACCCTGAACTCAGACAGACTCTGATGTTACAAACATGTTTCCTTATTGTTTTCATTTTAGTTATTCTTAGACTATTTATTAATGAATTCTGTTCTCAGTGGGATGTTTGGTTTTAGATATGAAGCACCAGTTCATGACTAACTCACAAACTCGTTTAGCAGGCTGCAGATTCTCCAACAGGAAACAGTTTTACACCTACAGCGCCTATAGAGCTCAACAGTGTGGTTCTGGAAGTAAAACCCCCCGTTCATTGTCTCCATTAGGATTCAGATTAGCAGCCATAGGGCCCTATTTTAACGATCTAAGCGTACGGCGTGAAGGTGTGTCCAAATCCACTTTTGCTAGTTTGACAGCACAAAAAAAGGGTCCGTGCGCCAGGCGCATGGTTCAAAAGGGTTGTACTTAGTGTCCTAATAGGTGTGTTTTGGGCGTAAAATGCAATAAACCAATCAGAGCGGTTAATTTGTGTGTTTTTTGGGGTTTTATATGAACATCTGTTGAAACTGCAGCTGCAGCACTCGGCCTTCAGGTGGAGGGCTTTTCTTTGGGTGCTTCACAGCAGCGATACACGTTTCCATCACACGTGTCACTTTTATTCATGTGCTATACAAACATGTTTTGTTTTGTTTATAAACATGAGATTCTGACCTTACATGATGAGAAATAAAAAGTGGTAATGAGAAAAAAACAAAGGCTCAATACGCCGCTTGTATTTTTTTTCTATCACAGAAATTTCAAACGTGTGTGTAAGAACTAACCTTGTTTAAAAAGGTTTCTAAAATGTGTCGGAAATCTACAGGAGGGTCAGTCGATACGTAGTTTCACCAGCGAGATACAACGTAGCAACTACGTTATTAAACTAACGTTAGTGATCAGATGCAGCCTTGTGTGGTCGCTATAGAAGCTAATTAACGTTAGCTACAAGAGCTAACGTTATTCGCCGTAGTTCTAAACATTACAGTGTTTTAAAAATGGACGAATTCATTGTAAATATTAATATATTTGGAGGATGGAAGACATTTGAGGACTGGTTAAAGAGCGACGAGGACGACGGAATGACAAAGGCCCAGGGTCCCCTTTAACGAGATCTGACAGATGAGGAGCTGCGTACCATTGAAGACGGGGCCCTTGAATCAAACACGAAAAAGGCGACTGCCTTTGCTATCAAGGTTTTCATCGAGTGGACGAGCCACCAGAAGGACAAACTGACAGTGACAACTGACCCCGACTGTGGATGCTATAGAAGCTAATTAGCTACAGCTGAGCTAACGTTATTCACCGTAGTTCGAAAGGGGACTACTTTCTGAGGGAGATGAACTCAGAGTATACATTTAATAAGCATGCAATACGAATAAGAAAAAGCATAATTATTTAGTATTTGAAACGTTCCTCATAGCATATCAAACTGTTTATTGCCCATGCATCCATGCATCCATGCATCCATACGTCCAACGTACATCCATGCATCCATGCATGGATGCATGGATGCATGGATGTACGTTGGACGTATGGATGCATGGATGTACGTTGGACGTATGGATGCATGGATGTACGTTGGACGTATGGATGCATGGATGCATGGATGTACGTTGGACGTATGGATGCATGGATGCATGGATGCATGGATGTACGTTGGACGTATGGATGCATGGATGCATGGATGCATGGATGTACGTTGGACGTATGGAACCACAACGTTCTTCCCAGGAAAAATGAAAACTAACTTTCATTGAGTTTTGGGGTGTTTAATAGCGTGTATAGGTGTATAGCATTTGAAGAAAGAAATCTAAACGGTATATCCTGACTAAACTTACAACTTACTGACCGATACCAGTCTGTGATCCACTCAACATCTTCTGAACTATTAGTCAAAATAATTCATAATTATTGCTTTTTGTAACTCAACAATTAGGTATAATGTCAAATATATTACGTGTATTTACTATGTATAGAAAAAAGGGCTTTTCAACGTTTCCTTTTTCGTTTTTGACACTTAGTCCATAGTTGCACTAACCATGGACATTGGCACCTTCCAGATCATCCTATCTCTCATTGAGACCCCCAGGTATATAAGTGCCTAATCTAACCATCCAGGGATTGGATTCTATAATAGTAGCTCTAAGGTTAGTCCATTCATGGTCTATGAAATGTTTTATTAAAGGGATATATGTGTATCCTTTTTGTGTTTAATACAGTATCTGTGCTGTGTGAATCGGGTCAGCATAGAATTGCTTCGCCAACATACTGTTTAAACCAGTGGTTCTCAAACTGTTTTCAATAATGTTCCTTTAAGCCAAGTACCCCCTGACCAACGCTAATCATTTTTGGTAGAAAAAAAAGTGTATATAAAGAGCAACAGTACAGCGCTGTCAGCGATAGATTTACTAAACAACAGCCTTGTACCTGGAAAACATTTAAATGCTGATGAGAAAAGGAGACAAACTGTAAAAAAGACAAAACCTTGGAAAAAGATGGTAGAAAGCAGAAGGAAGTAAGGCAAGAATAGGTCGAAAATAGCATCAAAAACTTCAAAAACGGTGACATAACTTCGAAAAAAGCGAGCAACTTGTAAAAAGTAGAAGGAAGGAAGGAAGGAAGGCAGGAATAGGTCCAAAGAAGGAGACACAAATGTCACATTTTTGGTAGGAAAAGAGGAACAATGTTCTGTTACAACAGCCTTGTAACTGTTAAACATTTGTAAAATATCTCACATACACCCTGCAGTCCTCCAGAGTACCCCTAGGGGGACATGAACCCCCTGCAGTCCTCCAAAGCACCCCTAGAGGTACACGTACACCCTGCAGTCCTCTAAAGTACCCTTAGAGGTACACGTACCCCCTGCAGTCCTCTAAAGTACCCTTAGAGGTACACGTACTCCCTGCATTCCTCCAGAGTACCCCTAGGGGGACATGAACCCCCTGCAGTCCTCCAAAGCACCCCTAGAGGTACACGTACACCCTGCAGTCCTCCAAAGTACCCTTAGAGGTACACGTACACCCTGCATTCCTCTAAAGTACCCTTAGAGGTACACGTACCCCCTGCAGTCCTCCAAAGCACCCCTAGAGGTACACGTACACCCTGCAGTCCTCTAAAGTACCCTTAGAGGTACACGTACACCCTGCATTCCTCCAGAGTACCCCTAGGGGGACATGAACCCCCTGCAGTCCTCCAAAGTACCCCTAGGGGGACACGTACCCCCTGCAGTCCTCTAAAGTACCCTTAGAGGTACACGTACTCCCTGCAGTCCTCCAGAGTACCCCTAGGGGGACACGTACCCCCTGCAGTCCTCTAAAGTACCCCTAGGGGGACACATACACCCTGCAGTCCTCCAGAGTACCCCTAGAGGTACACGTACCCCCTGCAGTCCTCCAGGGTACCCCTAGGGGGACATGTACCCCCATTTGAGAAACACTGGTTTAGAACATTGTACACATCTTATAAACACAGTTGCTCATTTGAACCTTTGTGTTGTCTCGTGTCTTAAATACCTTCTTGTTATGCCTGTGTGCCTGTGTGTGTGTGTGTGTGTGTGTGTGTGTGTGTGCCTGTGTGTGTGCCTGTGTGTGTGTGTGTGTGTGTGTGTGTGTGTGTGTGTGTGTGTGTGTGTCCATGTTGAAACCAATCCTGCGCCCTTGCACTTATGGAGACATATATTTGTGATCAAATATCAGTTTATTTCATATATTTGATATATAACTGTTGTAACTATTGAAGTAGCCATAATACATAACAATAATACACAATATGTAACATATATGATCAATACATACCCATGTATTCAACATAAAAACATGCATTTGTGTTGCATTTGCAGTTTTTTATAAATATATAAAGCCTTTATTTAGAGCTGTTGGACAAATGACTATTTTTGCTATATTATCAAATACATGCGGTATATGTACATACCATAGACTGTATATATTAATACTAACAGTTTATGGTTCATACTGAGTGGAGAAACTGCACTCAACCAGGAGGGGGCGACAGAGAACCTGCTGCGCTGTCCACGTACTGACGTGGCATGGAACGCGATGACGTGCCGTGCCGTACGTCCATTCATACCAGCATCTTTGACTTGGTTCGTGTTTACCAAAGAATTTGTGTATTTCCAGCTGCGTTTTGGTGATTTTCCGTATTTAAGTCCGGAGTAACTTACAAGTGACAGTCTAGAGAAGTGTTGAGACTCACCTTCTGTCTCTCAACAAGACGTCTAAACACTGGTAAGCACCTAAAAGCTTTTATACTTCTGGCCTGTTAAAAACAAAAACGAACTCCGTATAGCAGCTATGACAATTAAGCTACAACTGCTTATTGTTCAACATACGACGTTGTTGTGTCTTTACAAGAGATGTCTCCTGAATCGTAAGGACATGTTGCTTAATTCGGCTCAGAAATATTTTGCCGGGCTACAACAAATCTCCACATCCAGACCGATTTAGCTTGATAGCTAGCTAGTTAGCTTATCGGCGTGTTGTGCTGGAGGGTAACGTTAGGTTACCACTAAGCTAAAGTAACATAAGTTGAGTCTACATTACAATAGATACGTATTGGGTGATGTGTTTAATGCCGAATTGAGAAGTAAAACCATACCAATACGTATATGTACTTATATCCACGTTTTACTAACTGTATACATTTACTGACACCATTCAATCTTAATTTAATACATACATTAACAAAAGTCTGGCGACGCCTTCTCGTCGAGGGTTGTAGGCTGAATTAGTAGTACACAGGGGAATACATCAATACAACAGCAGAAGGCAAAGCTCTCAATCTACCGGTCAGTTTTTGTTCCTACCCTCACCTATGGTCATGATCGAAAGAACGAGATCCAGGGTACAAGCGGCCGAAATGGGTTTCCTCAGGAGGGTAGCTGGCGTCTCCCTTAGAGAGAGGGTGAGAAGCTCAGTTATCCGTGAGGAGCTCGGAGTAGAGCTGCTGCTCCTTTGCGTCGAAAGGAGCCAGTTGAGGTGGTTCGGGATCTGGTAAGGATGCCCCCTGGGCGCCTCCCTAGGGAGGTGTTCCAGGCACATCCAGCTGGGAGGAGGCCTCGGGGGAGACCCAGGACTAGGTGGAGGGACGTCCAGCTGGGAGGAGACCTCAGGGAAGACCCAGGAGTAGGTGGAGGGACGTCCAGCTGGGAGGAGGCCTCGGGGGAGACCCAGGACTAGGTGGAGGGATTATATCTCTAACCTGGCCTGGGAACGCCTCGGGATCCCCCAGTCGGAGCTGGTTAATGTGGCCCGGGAAAGGGAAGTTTGGGGTCCCCTGCTGGAGCTGCTACCCCCGCGACCCGACCCCGGATAAGCGGATGAAGATGGATGGATGGAACAGCATAATATATTGTTTGTAACATTGAGAATCACTGTTGAACATCCGTGGCAGACTTTTAGGTTCTGTTCCATGTTTATTTTGAAGGCTAAATTGTCATTTTCCCCTCCATTAATATAATATAATAATGACTTTATTCAGGACACAAACAGTCCATAGTACGGTACAAAAAATAGTCAAAATATACAAAAATATGGCAATACATTTTATAGTACAATTCATATAAACAGTTCATCAAGAAGCCGGGCCGGCCTGCAGCACGATGAACATCGGGTCCAGGAGTAAGAAGAGGGTGGTCCTGCCCAGTCGCCCCGAGCCCCCCACGGTGGACCAGATCCTGGAGGACATCCACACAGCTGCTGCCCAAGACCCCGTCTTCAGCATCCTGGAGAAGACCGGACAAGGTGAACACAGACACACACACAGACGCACACAGACGCACACACACGCACATACGCGCACACACACACACACACACACAGACACACACGCACAGACGCACACGCACACACACACACACACACACGCACACACACACACACGCACACACACACAGACGCACACACACACATACACGCACACACACACATACACACACACACACACATACACGCACACACACACATACACGCACACACACACATACACACACATACACAGACGCACACACACACATACACACACACAGACGCACAGACAGACAGACATACACACACACAGACGCACAGACACACACACACACACACACATACACACAGACGCACAGACAGACACACATACACACACAGACAGACACACACACACACACGCGCACACACACAGACAGACACACACACACACAGAGACAGACACACACACACACTTTTTTTTTTTTAAACATGTTAAAATAAACTAAACTGCCTGTCCCCCCCCCCCCCAGACTCTCCCCGGCCCTCCAACAGCGACGTGGACGTGCGCTTCCTGCAGTGTCGCCACTTCCTGGAGTTGAACGAGCGTCTGCAGGGGGCTCGCGAGCGGTTGCCGCGGCAGCGGGAGGAGCTGCGAGCGGCCGGGGAGCGTCTGCGGAGCGACGTGGCCGAGGTCAAAGGTCAAACGCTCTGACTCGACCACGCCACCTCCGTCACAGAGACTTCTTCTCCGTGTGCCTACGGGACTCTTCTGAACGGGACGGTGTCCAGAGCAGACGGCCGCATGTTGGGATCTGGAATCAGAGACGTGGGTTGACCCCCGACCTCTGACCCCCGACCCCCGACCTCTGACCCCCGACCCCTGACCTCTGACCCCCGACCCCTGACCTCTGACCCCTGACCTCTGAGGGAACGTGTGGAGGCTAGAAGGGACACGCGTGTAGTTTCCATCAGGAGTATTTTACGTTAAACGTTAATGTTGTTGCTGCAGCGTCATCCCGTCCACTAGTGGTGGGAGGTCCTAGAGCCCGACCGATGAAGGATCTTTGAGGCCGATATCGGTATTTGGAGATATTTTGGTGTTTTAAAAATTCCGATATTCCGATATATCGGCTAGCGCTGCACGATTACGGCCAAAATGATGAATGACATTGATCACGATTAATTATCACATAGGCTAATTATAACTGCTTTCACATCCATATTGTGCTACATTCCTCTTGGTGTGTGTGTGTGTGTGTGTGTGTGTGTGTGTGTGTGTGTGTGGCGCGCGCGCCACTGAGTCACATGACAGTACAACATTAAATCACAAGAGGGGGGGAGGAGCGAAGTGTGTCTGCTCCACGCTGTGACAGGAGCAGCACTGACACACACTTAGACACACACACACACACACACACACACACACACACACACACACACACACACACACACACACACACACACACACACACACACACACACACACACACACACACACAGAGACACACACACAGACACACACACACACACACACACACACAGAGACACACACACACACACACACACACACACACACACACAGAGACACACACACACACACACACACACACACACACACACACACACACACACACACACACACACACACACACACACACACACACACACACACACACACGCATACACACACACACACACACACAGACACACACACACACACACTTAGACACACACACACACACACACACAGACAGAGACACACAGAGACACACACACAGACAGAGACACACACACACAGACACAGACACACACAAACAAACAAACAAACAAACAAATATATACAGACAGACAGACAGCCAGGTCGCCTCTTTGATGCCTCAACCCTTCCTGTGTGTTCGTTTGTTACTAAAAGGGATACAGCTACAGCGACGACAGTTACGTTTAGTCACCAAAGCGACGAGTTAGTTTAAGATAAAGATATAAGTCTTAACGTTATATTGTTAGATTGTGCGTGACGTGTGGCCGTAGCTGTATCCCTTCTACCCACAAACCCAGTAATGTATAACAGTAAAACATGGCCATGCTATCTGTTTCTTATCTGCTAGTTAACCTGCTAACGTTTTGTTTTATTCTCCTTTTTTGTGTGTCTCAAGAAAACCAGAATAAAAATGTTGATGACATCATGTTTTCTGTCCCATGTCTTCTTTGTGGGTTTTTATATTTCTGCGTCTGTATGAAGGAAAGGCGACTCAGTGGTTTTAAGAAACGCGTCACTTTTTTATTGGATGAAAACATTTAGTATGACACACACTATATATATATATATATATATATATATATATATATATATATATATATATATATATATATATATATATATATATAATGGAAAGGATCCCTACTGTTTAAAACCTCTTTGAGACCTTTCTGTTTAACCAGAAACAGCTCTGAAGTCGCTACAACTAAACCCACCAGACTCCATTCAAAAAAACAGTACTTTTAGCGTGTATAGAGCCAGGATGTTTTCACATGTAGATCTGTAAACTGTGTGTTTATTTCAACCAAAACTACAGTTGTGATGGTTTGAAAAGTGGAAAGACGACCCAAAACGGCTTTTAATAGTTGTCTTTTGTTTCTGTCGACTTTGAATGAAGTGTATTTTACGATGCTTAAATTGCTGATTATTTACATGGAGTCTGGTGGGTTTAGCGAACGTAATTTCTTACTCTTTAACAGAAAGGTCGACCTCCTTAGAAATCCTTTCCATAATGTTGTCAGACACTTAGAATATTAATCTAGACAAAAACTTATTTCCATAAAACTATCTGCTCTGGAGTTCTTTTAATAATTGATCTAATTTTCAGTTTAGTTTGACTTCGAAAACAGCTAAACGCAGAGCATACGTTAGTCAAAACTCGTGTGCGTTTATTTGGACAT
>NW_027595443.1:0-15000 GCF_031162955.1 Sander vitreus | reverse complement strand
TGTGTGTGTGTGTGTGTGTGTGTGTGTGTGTGTGATTGAAGGTGTGTGTGTGTGTGTGTGTGTGTGTGTGTATAAAAATATCCCCCCGAGTTCCCTCAAATTGATTTCTTTGTGCCCTCAAATTACTAAATCATGTTTCAAAATGACTTAATTTTTTTGTGCTTTCCTCCCGTTAACCTGTAAAACACATTAAGATCGGTCCAAGATCACATTATAATCTAGACATCTACAGCTAGAGTTGTGAAAGATCAAGACAAATAGAGTGAAGATGATTGAATATTAATTTTAAGAAATGTACGTAACCCCGACCCTACTGGAGTCTGTTTGTAACAGGAAAGGCTAACAGTGTAATGTATGTAGTTGAGTGTTGAGGCTAAGGCCCAAAGCGTTGATGTACTGTATGTAAAACATATTTTACATGTCAGTGTATTTGCGTACTTTGTGAGAGTTTGCAACAGTCTCCCACTGTTGTGTACCTTTTCAGGTAAAAGTCCAGCTGAGTAATCCTTCAAAAGTTTGCATAATATTGTTCTTTTATCGATTCTGTCCAGGAGACCGATGGTGATTTGATGTGCTGAAATCAAGTTCATTGTCTTTTTGCGTTATGTTTCCACTACATTTCTACCAGGCAATGATTATTCTACAAATACAAAAGAAAGTACAAAAAGATGCTCTTCCGTTTCATGTGAGATTTTTCTCTGAAATGCATCTCTGAAAAGTTATTCACGGTCTGTTCACGTCAGACCTGTCTCAATGCATACATCCAACTCTGTTATGTATGGTAGATGGAAGCTGTAATCAATTGTTCAGAGAGAAAAACTTGAATGCAATGTCTGAATGGGCAAAGTAAAGGGTCAATATCCGAGGTATAGGGGCCAGCACACTCCCGAGTCTGTCCACCTGAGTACTGAGTCTCGTTCAGGAACACAGTAAAGTCATCCAGTAATCCTCTCTACTTTTAAGGACTCACTTTTCCCCTGACTTTTCATTGATTGGGGCTCCTTGGCTCTGTGTGTCTTGCGTGCAGCAGGAAATGGGGCTTGGGGTGTAATTAAATGGAGTGATTCGGGCAGCCTTGCTGGGGGATCCTTGGCGGAAATGGACAACTCCGCCCACATGGCTGTCGGACGTACCTGTGGAGACATTGCTGTGGCTCCTCAGGGAGACGTCTGAATCCCCGTCCTGGACGTTACTCCCAGAGGGGACACTCATCTTTCTGAGCAGCGCCAATCGGGGCACTTCGTCTGAGATCACTCGAGCTGTTTCTACCGCCGGAGAGGTGCTCGAGTTGGTCTTGTTGTTGGAAAAATCTTCCGTCTGGACTGTCGCATCGCTTGTCTTGCGAGATGCGAGTAGAATGGTTGGCAGTTTTCCTGGAAGAGCTGGTGGCTTTGGCCTTTCCCCGTCAGAAGAAGGCGCCAGAGGTAATGCATTGGCTGGCAGAGTGCTTTTCAAGATCTGAGGTACATCTTCATCCCTTATCCTCCTCCAGGTGACTCTGTCATTCAGCCGGGATGCAGATCTCTGCCCTTTCTTCTTTGTATCGTCCTCGCTCTTGGCTCTGCCGCTCGAATCGGACGATGACGAGCGGAGGGAAGAACGGCTGGTCACTCTACTCAGTATGTTTATGCTCGGTGACGAGGCATGACGCTTAAAGGTATCTTTGTCTTCTTGTTGCCTGGCTCCAGACACTCTTCCAGGCCCCTTTCGCTGAGCCACCCTGCAGGGGCTTTCAGAGCTAGTTCTCCTGGCTGAGCGTCTTGCAGCTACGTCACGTTCACTGGAGGTCGCTCTAGAGAGGGGTGTACTCTGCTTCTGAAGGCCACGCTCCGGCCTCTGGACTTGCTGTTCTTGTCTTGGATCTTTTACTTGCACCCTCCTCTGGGCTTGCGCAGCCTTGAGTTCCTGACAGCGTGACGAGCAAAGGAAGACAGCCGAAGCTCCAGGAACTGCTCTGCGGGGGGATCCGTTCTGAGATCGAGGCATGTTGCGTGCAGAGCCATCGCGCCTTAACGCAGTCTGTGATTCCTTAATGAAAGTCAGCTGTCTCAGGAATCCATTGCGCTCAGACTCGCAGCCGCTTGAATGGACAGAAGACATCCTGACCATTTCAAATCGATTGGCGGGGGACACCCTTTTTCCGTTGACCTGATTGGTTTGTCTTCCGCTTGTCTGGTTAGTTACCAGAGGTGACAGAGCTCTGGGCCTGACTGCATTTTGCATAAAAGGGATACGGACGGGTGACTTTTGAGTTTTGGGTGGTGGGGATTTTTGAGTTTGATTCACAACAGGAGAGCGTCCCCTTCTTTCAGGGGGGCTGCTAGCTGGGGAGGCATTCTTTTTCTGGATGGATTTATTTGTCTGAATCGGGGATGTTATCTTTTTCTGCGACTGTTTGGATGGTGTCGAGCTTTGCGATGATCCAGAGGATGAACTTTTTGGTATCCTTGGAGGCGGAGTAGAGCTCCTCTTTGGCAAAGACAGTTCAATGTCCTGGGGGTAACCTAATCGGTGAAGGCTCTTGGATCTGTGCTGAGCAAGGTTTGGGTTCTTTGGAGCATCGGTCTTGGTTGGTACTTTCCTGGGAGGAGGTATTTGCGATGGAGCCGCCTCTTTTATCGGTGTATAGATCACTGTCCTGCCTCGGAAAACCACTGGTAAGTTCGGAACTGGCTTGCGCTGTGCGAAGTCTAGAGGCTTATTCGCCTTTTTGTCTTTAGCAAATGTCCTTTCTTTGGGTGTAAAGCTGGATGTTGACATGAATGACAGGACTGATTCAGTCTCTTCAGAGGATGGGTCCTGAGACTTTGATGCCTGCAGCCCAGTGACTACACAGTTAGCACCTTCTTGTATGGCTCTCCATTCAATACTATTGAGGTCTGAATCTTTATCCCATGCCGTGTCATCACTATCCATTTCCTCATCCATGTTCCATCCATCAGAGGCCTTTTGTTTTTGAATATTTTCTGCCTTCCTCTTCCTGGCAGCAAGCTTCCTTCTCTGCTTGGGCATGGCAGATGTAATGCATTTCTGAAGGAGGTCATCCTCCGAATCCATGCTGACGGAGCTTGGCGAGCTCGGCTCGTCGTATTGGCTGTGAATGTTCATAGGCTTTGTTTGTTTCATCATATTCAGTGTTTTGTTGTGTCTGTTTTTGTACCATATTTGCTGGGCTTTTGATTTATGATCCTCAAACTCAGCATCACTCAGCGAACTAAGCGAGGAGCTCAGTGAGTAACATGCCAGGGATTCATCCTTTATCAGATTCTGTTTAATCCTGTGAAATCCTCTGGGCATCGCTTGGGAATTATCAATCCTGCCAATATTTGTCATGCTCCGGGAGAGGGTATTTCTACTTGCCTCTCTGATCTGTTTTCTACTTGTTTGTTTCATTGCGTCATTTTCGTCATCATAGAAGCTGTTACTGTCCTCTGAAGAATGAGTCATTTGTCGGAAGATTGTTTTTCCTTTTTGTGATACCATATTAAGGTTACTGTCTTTGTTCTGCTTAATGACCGGCAGTTCAAGTTTCCTGATTGGGCCTTGACCTTGACCTTGCCTCTTCTTTTGTTGGTTAGGAGACTGATCACGATTTCTTTGGTTTGCCACCCTATCGGCTACCTCTTTGCTCTGCATTAGCACCCTCTGTGTGGGAACTATGTGTTTGGTTGCTCGGTTAATTTGTATCTCGGGTGGATAGTTCATCTTGTTGGGTTTATGGAAGTGTGAGAATATCCTCAAGTCTTCTATCCTCTTTGCCTCGTCGTCGAGCAATTCCTGTTTGTTCATACCTTTGGCTGTGCAGTCTTTAGCGCCCCTGTCCTTCACAGGATACTGGAGTGTTTCGTCACTAAGTGATGTTGTGCTGGAGAAGTTTACTGGTGTACCTTCCGCAGAATCTGTCAACGATGAATCATCCAATTTGAAGTCCCTTTGCGGGATGACAATTCTTCTTCCAGGACACATTTGGGTTTTGCCATTGGGGAGCATCATGTACACGGGAAGATGTATTGGCTTTCGGATCTGGGAATTGAGAAGGTGAGGAGGGATGGTGGTCATCAGCGAAGGTCTTACTTTTCTGAACTTGGAGGGCATTGCTGAGTTGATGCATTCCTTTAAGATTTCTATGTCATCGTCTGAATTGCCTTCACTATATCTCTCTCCGTGGTCGAATCCTTGCTCGTCCTCGTCAGGGAAAGGAATATTTTTGTCATTCTGCTTAAGTAGAGGGGTCAATTTCAGCTCCACATCTTTTTGTATGTAGTGTTCGTGAAGAGGCAGAGCACTTAAGCTCGAAGCACACGAGAAGTTTTCAGTGGGCTTTTCCACAGTGAAGTAGATCATGGTGTCCAGGTCAGGAGGAAAGTTAAACCTCTCTTTGCAGTCGGCTATCTCCATGAACTTGCGCAGGCTGCTTTCCCATTGGCCTGCTATTCCTGTGGGCTGTGTTTCCGGTCCATTTGGCTCAACGCAACATGGAGTTTTACTTCGACTAGGAGGCATGGTTTGCCCTGGGCTGTCGGGAAGATCACTAGGGCTTATTGTTCCATCAATCATCTCACTGCATGGATCACTTTGGATTGAGCTTGCAATAGAGGGAGACTCAAAGCTGCCCAGTGAACTGACTGAGCTACAGCGACTCATTACCAGGGGTGTCTCGTGGATGTAGTTCTCAGATGAACTGGAGGGAGATCTGTCTTCAAGTATGGCTGGCGACGCTCCTCTTAGGAACACCTTTTCCTTTTTGGCAGCACAGGGAATCTGGATGGGATTGGTCTCTTTGCTGGGGAAGGTTTTTGAGTCAGTCACCAGCAGCTGACTGTCACTCAGATCCTCCAAGGTTTCATCCTCCTCAGTTCTCTTCACCACTTCTCCATCCTCCACTTCTATTATTTCCAATGATGAGTCACTCTCCAGCTCATTTTCACTTTGTTCATCCAGCGCTTCGTCTCCGGAAGAGAGGGAGGACAGTGAACTGCAGCGGGAGAAGCAAATCGGGGTGTTCTCCACTGAGTATTTCTGGACCGTCTCCATCGGCCCGATTGTTGGGCTTCTGGCGGATGCCATTGGGGAAAACTTTGTTATACTACCCCCAGTCATCACAGTAGGTACCCATGCTTGTCTCCTCATTGCTTGGGCAGCCTGGACATTGATGGTCGTCTTTGCTACACCAAATTTGGCCACGCTCTGAATCAGCGGGACCTGTTGATAAGACGGAGACAGTTTAATTGAAGTCATGCTGACGTCAGAGGAGAATTTAGTGGATACACTGACAGGTGTTTGTGCAGGTTGATCCTGGTTCTTTTCTGCATCTGTGCCGCTGAGCTCTCGAGCTGTCACATCATTGTTTTCCACAGAATCTCTCTCCGGGATATGTTGCTGGTTAGTCTCATTCAGGACAGCAGTTCCTACATTAAGGTAATCTTGATGAGCCACCTTAAGATCAAGCTGGTTGGGTCGTTGTTGCATCAATAGAGCTTTTGGAGCAGGTCGCATTTGATCTTTGCTGCCGCAGTATCCATCACTGGTGCTTCCACTGTTTAGGCTGTCTGTTGATACACTTGTATGGGCAGTTTTGAGGCGCAAGAGTGCATGGGCTCTATTGAGGCGTTCCCTGTGGGCCAAACTGCTTGTATCGGAGAGACGGCAGGGGGAGCATGATTTTGCTCGGGCTTCATTGAGTTCCATACCATAAGGCCAGTCAGCCAAATGGTCTTCAGAGCTGAGGCTGAAACTGTCCTCGGAGGACGTGTGCATTGTGATGTCCTCCACTAACCTGTCGATCTTGGCAACCGTGTTGGTGATCTTCTTAGCTAGCTTCTCTGCAGCAGCAGATACATCGTCAGGAGGTGCGTGTCTCTTCTCGGCCACCTGGGGCATGTCTACGTCTCTCTCAGGTTCACTGTCCCTCTTACGTGGCTGATTCTGCAGGAAGTTAGAGTTGGTAAGGAACATGGACAGCATAGAGAAACTCCCAGTGTCCAGGCTACTGGAGACGTTAGGGGCCTCATCATCATCGAAACAACCAGAATCAGACGCGTAATCCTTTGCCAGGCTCTCAATGTGCCGTAGCGGCTTGTTGATGGTCAGGTGCTTGGGGCTCTGTTTCTCAAGCGTATCAAAAGTCTCCGCTAGGTGTTTGGCATCCAGCTCCGCCTCCAGAGCCTTCTGTTTCCTCATGTAGAGCGAGGGCATGCACGAGCCAGGGGACACGACGGCAGCATCCTTATATTTCAGGGGTCGATTAGTGAGGAGGTTCCTTAAAGCTGCGGCGCTGCCCATGGCTATCATCTTGTGCTTGGAGTGGATAAGGTTGCGCAGCATGCTGACCGCCCCGAGGTCCCACAGCAGCTCTTGGTCTTTCGGACTTCGGGCAGAAAGGTTCCAGAGGGTCCCGCAAGCGTTGCTCACTATGGTCAGACTGTGGGAGCGCAGGTGCTGCAGCAGAGTCTGGAGGCAGTTGTGGTCCCTGAGGATTTGCCTGTGAAGTAAGAAAGCAAAAGACATTTTAATATATCTCTTAAGGCCAGTGGTGGAATAAGTATTCCAACACGTTCTCACACCCATCTCATAAAATATGGACGCTTGGTCAGGTGCCTTTGTCGTTCTTATTGATGCTAAAAGTCTCCTTTAGCGCTTTAAGTAAACGCCCTTGGTCGGGACTATTGCCGTCCCTTTAGCACTATAAGTAAACGTGCTTGGTTGGGACTATTGCCATCCTTTTTGACGCAGTTATGTTTAGGAAAGGGTCGTGGGTGGGCGTACGGTTCTGTGACACGCGGGAGGAAAGAAAAAAACGACTATAGCAAGCGTGACAAGTGCGACGTGAACCCCGCTCTCCTGGGTGAAAGTCCTGTGTTTGACCCATCCACCCCCCCCAACCAACCTCCTTACATACTACTCTCTAAATCCTATTTAACTGCTGCTCTCCCCGGTGCGTTTACACAAACACGCTGAAAGACGCCTTTTTCGTTGCATCAGACGCTGTCCAAACGTCGGCATGAGAACGGGTTTAGTATTGAGATCATTTACTTCTCTCAGCTCTCAGGTAGTTTGGACTTCCATTAGCTGTTTAAGTGTAATTACTAATGTTAACTATCATTTTAGTGATCAATAATTAGCCTGTGTCCATGTTATCTCCTTACATATACCTACGCTCTCCGTCTCTGCTAGATTGGGAATGATTGAGATTTCTCTTGGCACAGCTACCAGAAGACTTCCAACTTTCAGACAGGTTGCTCACGTCACATCTACGTCTTCAAGCTCAGTTGGAGGCTGCTCAGTAACGCTCAGCCATCACCGGGAAAGAGCTTCTAATGTCCTTCACTGGTCTCCGTCCAGAGACACGGGATCTGGTGGTCCATTATATATACTGTCTATGCTTTTACCCAGCGCAACTGGCCGAGCTCATGAATAGTAATGAGCTCAGGCAACACCATGTCAGACTGACCAGCTTTTGTAATTTCTCTGCTTATTTCTGTTCAGTGGCTAGAGCTGAGAGAGGAGGTAGCAGTTCATTTTCACATTCACAACATAACACAAACACATATTATGGACTTTGCATATTTAAAAAAATGCAAGTAAAAACAGTTTTCTGTGGCAGGGCACCTTTAAGTACAGTGAGTTAATGTAATTAGTTACTTTCCACCACTGCTGCAGGCCTGTACACACTGGGGGTTATAAATAAATACATTTGAAAGCTCGCAAGTGGCTGTTGAGTTTGGTTTTCTTTGTCCAATGCGAGTCGGTGTTTGAGCCTTAGAAACCAACCTGTAGTCTTCCCGCGTGGCGACCAGACTCGAGACGTTTCGGAGGATTCCTCCTCCGCTCTCGATGATGGCAAGCGAGTTGGTCTGACATCGGTACGTCAGCGTGCTGACCAGGAAGCCCAGAGCGCCGTCCACCGAGCAGATGGCCACCTTGTTGTCGATGCTGTGAGCCGACAGATTCCACAGAGCGCTCAGGAGGCTCTTCAACGTCGACTCCTGAAACAACGGCAAACAAAACCAAAAAGGTTTAATTAGGCTTGTTTACAAACACACAAAGCATACTCACTGAGCATACTTTACTGGGACCTTTTATGACATACTATGATTTTTATTTTTTTATTTTATTTTTTTGACATACTATACTATGACTTTTCATGTATTTGTATATCTTGTTGATGTTTGGCTGGATGTAAAAATGGATGTTTTATTACATTAGCACAGCATTTTGCAATGAATTCCAATGTATTTATTTATTTGTACCTTGCCTGTGAACTGTCCTCCTCACAACATATAACAATCATATATATTGTGTGTGTGTTTGGGGTTTTAATATTATTTATGTTGTTGATTGTTGGAGAAGACGATGCAAGAAAATATTCTGTGTGAACAGACAGTTTTATCTTTTATGTATAAGTCATGAAAAAAGTGATAGTATAGTCGAAAAAATAAAATAAAAAAGTCATAGTATGGACAAATAAAGTTATTTGAATTGAGTTACCTTGGTGGCCTGCAAGGCGCAGGTCATCAGTGCAGACACACAGCCGATGTCTCGAAGGACTTTCTTGCTGTTGATGTCGGCCCTCCAGGACAGATTCCTCAGGATGCTGGAGACCACCTGATGCAGCTCCTCGCTGTCGGAGGCCAGCTGGGCCACCAGCGCCTGCAGACAGCTCTTCTTAGAGCACAGAGTGGCCTGAAGGGAGAACACATGGAGGTCAAAAAGACGGGACAGTTTGTTGGTGAAACAATAAAGACTTTAAAAAAAGTGCTGCTGTCAATCACGAGGCCTCTCTGTCAAAGAGTCACTAATAAAAAAGTCATGAAGAAGTTATAGTATAGTATGTCAAAAGAGTTATAGTATAGTTGTCGAAAAAGTCATAAAAAGTCATAGTATGTCGAAAAAAGTAATAAAAAGTCACAGTATAGTATGTCGAAAAAAGTAATGAAAAAGTCATAGTATAGTATGTTGAAAAAAGTAATTAAAAGTCATAGTATAGTATGTTGAATGAAATGGATCTTTCACATGAATACCTTGTTGACGACGTCTCCGAAGGTGAGGTTAGTGACAGCCATCCCTGCGTAGCGACGCAGAGCCATGTTGATGGGGTCGTTCAGCATGCCGTACATGTCCTGATCCAGGTGGATCAGATCGGCCACCACCTGCAGCCCGCCTGGAAGAAAAAAACAACGGACTCTCAGCCAAACGTGTCCCTGTTGGTAGGTAGGATACAACAGACTCTCAGCCAAACGTGTCCCTGATGGTAGGTAGGACACAATGGACTCTTAGCCAAAAGTGTCCTTATAGAATAGTATATATCGAAAAAAGTCATGAAAAGTCATAGTATAGTATGTCGGAAAAGTCATAGTATAGTATGTCGGAAAAGTCATAGTACGGTATGTCGAAAAAAGTCATAGTACGGTATGTCGAAAAAAGTCATAGTACAGTATGTCGAAAAAAGTCATAGTACAGTATGTCGAAAAAGTCATAGTACGGTATGTCGAAAAAAGTCATAGTACAGTATGTCGAAAAAAGTCATAGTACAGTATGTCGAAAAAAGTCATAGTATGGTATATTGAAAAAAGTCAGAGTAAGGTATGTCGAAAAAAGTCATAGTCGAAAAAAGTCATAGTACAGTATGTCAAAAAAAGTCATAGTATAGTATGTCGAAAAACGTTATAGTACGGTATATCAAAAAAGTCATAGTATAGTATGTCGAAAAGTCACAGTATAGTATGTCGAAAAAAGTCATAGTATAATATGTCGAAAAAAGTAATATTACAGTATGTCGAATAAAGTCATATTACAGTATGTCGAAAAAAGTCGTAGTATAGTATGTCGAAAAAAGTCATAGTATAGTATGTCGGAAAAGTCATAGTACAGTATGTCGAAAAAAGTCATAGTACAGTATGTCGAAAAAAGTCATAATATAGTATGTCGAAAAAGTCATAGTACAGTATGTCGAAAAAAGTCATAGTACAGTATGTCGAAAAAAGTCATAATATAGTATGTCGAAAAAAGTCATAGTACGGTATGTTGAAAAAAGTCAGTGTGGTATGTTAAAAAAAGTCATAGTACGGTATGTCGAAAAAAGTCATAATACGGTATGTCGAAAAAAGTCATATTATATGTCGGAAAAAAGTCATAGTATAGTATGTTGAAAAAAGTTATAGTACAGTATGTCGAAAAAAGTCATAGTATAGTAAATCGAAAAAATTCATGTTACAGTATGTCGAAAAAAGGCAGTACGGTATGTTGAAAAAAGTCATAGTATAGTAAATCAAAAAAAGTCATAGTATAGTATGTCGAAAAAAAGTCATAGTACAGTATGTTGAAAAAAGTCAGTGTGGTATGTTAAAAAAAGTTATAGTACGTTACGTCGAAAAAAGTCATAGTACGGTATGTCGAAAAAAGTCATATTACGGTATGTCGAAAAAAGTCATAGTACGGTATGTCGAAAAAAGTCATAGTACAGTAAGTTGAGAAAAGTCAGTCGAAAAAAGTCATAGTACAGTATATCGAAAAAGTCATGTTACAGTATGTCGAAAAAAGGCATAGTACGGTATGTCGAAAAAAGTCATAGTATAGTAAGTCGAAAAAATTCATACTATAGTATGTCGAAAAAAGTCAAAAAGTCATAGTATAGCATGTCGAAAAAACTTATAGTACAGTATTTGAAAAAAAGTCAAAAAGTCATAGTACGGTATGTCGAAAAAAGTCAGTCGAAAAAGTCATATTAAAGTATGTCGAAAAAAGTCATAGTACGGTATGTCGAAAAAAGTCATAGTACGGTATGTCGAAAAAAGTTATATTACAGTATGTCGAAAAAAAGTCATATTACAGTATGTCGAAAAAAGTCGAAAAGTCATAGTATAGAATGTTGAAAAAAGTCATAATATAGTATGTTAAAAAAAGTCATAGTATGGTATGTCGACAAAAGTCAAATTACAGTATGTCGAAAAAAGTCATAGTATGATATGTCAAAAAAAGTTATAGTCTAGTATGTTGAAAAAAGTCATATTACGGTATGTCGAAAAAATTCATAATATAGTATGTTGAAAAAAGTCATAGTTTGGTAGGTCGAAAAAAGTCATAGTATAGTATGTCAAAAAAAGTCATAGTATAGTATGTAGAAAAAAGTCATATTACGGTATGTCGAAAAGTCATCGCACGGTATGTCAAAAAAAGTCATTTTATGGTATGTCGAAAAAAGTCATAGTACGGTATGTCAAAAAAAGTCAGTGTGGTATGTCGAAAAAAGTCATAGTACAGTATATCGAAGTCATATTATGTCAAAAAAGTCATAGTACAGTATGTCGAAAAAAGTCATAGTAGTATGTCGAAAAAAGTCATAGTACAGTATATCGAAAAAGTCATAGTACAGTATGTCGAAAAAAGTCATAGTACAGTATGTCGAAAAAAGTCATGGTCGAAAAAAGTCATAGTACAGTATGTCAAAAAAAGTCATAGTACAGTATGTCGAAAAAAGTCATACTACGGTATTTCGAAAAGTCATAGTACAGTATGTCAAAAAAAGTCATACTATAGTATGTCGAAAAAAGTCATAGTACAGCATGTTCGAAAAAAGTCATAGTACAGTAAATCATAAAAAGTCATAGTACGGTATGTCGAAAAAAAGTCAAATTAAAGTATGTCGGAAAAAAGTCATAGTACGGTATGTCGAAAAAAGTCAAATTACAGTATGTCGAAAAAAGTCATAGTATGATATGTCAAAAAAAGTCATAGTATGATATGTCAAAAAAAGTCATATTACGGTATGTCGAAAAGTCATCGCACGGTATGTCAAAAAAAGTCATAGTGCGGTAGGGCGAAAAAAGTCATAGTATGGTATGTCAAAAAATGTTAGAGTACAGTATATCGAAAAAAGTCATATTACGGTATGTCGGAAAAAGTCATAGTACAGTAAATCAAAAAAAGTCATAGTATAGTATGTTGAAAAAAGTCATAGTATGGTAGGTCGAGAAAAGTCATATTACAGTATGTCAAATAAAGTCATATTACGGTACGGTATGTCGAAAAAAGTCATAGTATGGTATGTCGAAAAAAGTCATATTACAGTATGTCAAAAAAAGTCATAGTACGGTATGTCGAAAAAAGTCATATTACGGTATGTCGAAAAAAGTCATAGTATAGTATGTCGAAAAAAATTCATAGTACAGTATGTTGAAAAAAGTCAGTCGAAAAAAGTCATAGTACAGTATATCGAAAAAGTCATATAATCTGTCAAAAAAGTCATAGTACAGTATGTCGAAAAAAGTCAGTCGAAAAAAGTCATAGTACGGTATGTCGAAAAAAGTCATAGTACAGTATGTCGAAAAAAGTCAGTCGAAAAAAGTCATAGTACAGTAAATCAAAAAAAGTCATAGTATGTTGAAAAAAGTCATATTACGGTATGTCGGAAAAAGTCATAGTACGGTATGTCGAAAAAAGTCATAGTACAGTATATCAAAAAAAGTCATAGTAAGGTATGTCGAAAAAAGTCATATTACAGTATGTCGAAAAAAGTCATATTACAGTATGTCGAAAAAAGTCATAATATAGTTTGTCGAAAAAAGTTATATTATAGTATGTCGAAAAAAGTCACAGTAAAATATGTAGGAAAAGTCATAGTATAGTATATCGAAAAAGTCAGAGTACGGTATGTCGAAAAAAGTCGGTCGAAAAAAGTCATATTAAAGTATGTCGAAAAAAGTCATAGTACAGTATGTCGAAAAAAGTCGTAGTACGGTATTTCGAAAAAAAGTCATTTTATGGTATTTCGAAAAAAAGTCATCAGTACGGTATGTCGAAAAAAGTCATAGTACGGTATGTCGAAAAAAGTTATATTACAGTATGTCGAAAAAAGTCATAGTAAAGTATGTCTAAAAAAGTCATAGTCGAAAAAAGTCATAGTACAGTATATCGAAGTCATATTATGTCAAAAAATTCATACTATATTATGTCAAAAAAGTCATACTACGGTATGTCGAAAAAAGTCATAGTACAGTATGTCGAAAAAAGTCATAGTATGGTATGTCGAAAAAAGTCATATTATGGTATGTCGAAAAAAGTCAGTGTGGTATGTCGAAAAAAGTTATATTACGTTATGTCGAAAAAAGTCGTAGTACGGTATGTCGAAAAAAGTCATAGTACGGTATGTCGAAAAAAGTCAGTCGAAAAAAGTCATAGTACAGTATATCGAAAAAAAATCATAGTACAGTATGTCGAAAAAAGTCATAGTATGGTAGGTCGAAAAAAGTCATAGTATAGTATGTCAAAAAAAGTCATAGTATAGTATGTCAAAAAAAGTCATAGTATAGTATGTTGAAAAAAGTCATATTACGGTATGTCGGAAAGAGTCATAGTACGGTATGTCGAAAACAGTCATATTACGGTATGTCGAAAAAAGTCATAGTACAGTATGTCGAAAAAAGTCAGTCGAAAAAAGTCATAGTACAGTATATCGAAAAAAGTCATAGTACAGTATATCGAAAAAGTCATATTATAATATGTCAAAAAAGTCATAGTACAGTATGTCGAAAAAAGTCAGTCGAAAAAAGTCATAGTAAGGTATGTTGAAAAAAGTCATAGTACGGTATGTCGAAAAAAGTCATATTACAGTATGTCGAAAAAAGTCATAGTACAGTATGTCGAAAAAAGTTATATTATAGTATGTCGAAAAAAGTCATAGTACAGTATATCGAAAAAGTCATATCATAATATGTCAAAAACAGTCATAGTACAGTATGTCGAAAAAAGTCAGTCGAAAAAAGTCATAGTACAGTATATCGAAAAAGGCATATTATAATATGTCAATAAAGTCATAGTACAGTATGTCGAAAAAAATCATCGTACAGTATGTCGAAAAAAGTCATAATATAGTTTGTCGAAAAAAGTCATATTAAAGTATGTCGAAAAAAGTCATACTACGGTATGTCGAAAAAAGTCGTAGTACGGTATGTCGAAAAAAGTCTTAGTACAGTATGTCGAAAAAAGTCAAAAAGTCATAGTATAGCATGTCGAAAAAAGTCATAATATAGTATGTTGAAAAAAAGTCATAGAATGGTATGTCAAAAAAAGTCATACTACGGTATGTCGAAAAGTCATAGTACAGTTTGTTGAAAAAAGTCGTAGAATAGTATGTCGAAAAAATCACAGTATAGTATGTAGGAAGAGTCATAGTATAGTATGTCGAAAAAAGTCATATTACGAGTAAAAAAGTCATAGTACAGTATGTCGAAAAAAGTCAGTCGAAAAAAGTCATAGTACAGTAAATCTAAAAAAGTCATAGTACAGTATGTTGAAAAAAGTCATAGTATGGTATGTCAAAAAGTCTTAGTATGGTATGTCGAAAAAAGTCATACTATAGTATGTCGAAAAAAGTCATACTATAGTATGTCGAAAAAAATCATAGTACAGTATGTCGAAAAAAGTCATAGTGTAGTATATTGAAAAAAAGTCAGAGTAAGGTATGTCGAAAAAAAGGGCAGTCGAAAAAAAGTCATAGTACAGTATGTCAAAAAAAGTCATAGAATAGTATGTCGAAAAAAAGTCATAGTATAGTATGTCAAAAAAAGTCATAGTATAGTATGTTGAAAAAAGTCATATTACGGTTTGTCGGAAAAAGTCATAGTACGGTATGTCGAAAACAGTCATATTACGGTATGTCGAAAAAAGTCAGTCGAAAAAAGTCATAGTACAGTATATCGAAAAAGTCATATTATAATATGTCAAAAAAGTCATAGTACGGTATGTTGAAAAAAGTCATATTACAGTATGTCGAAAAAAGTTATATTACAGTATGTCGAAAAAAGTCATAGTAAAGTATGTCTTAAAAAGTCATAGTATGAGTATGTCGAAAAAAAGTCATAGTATGGAATGTCGAAAAAAAGTCATAGTATAGTATGTCGAAAAGAAAGTCATAGTACGAGTATGTCGAAAAAAGTCATAGTATGGTATGTCAAAAAATGTCAGAGTACAGTATGTCGAAAAAAAGTCATAGTACAGTATGTT
>NW_027595442.1:162500-168647 GCF_031162955.1 Sander vitreus | reverse complement strand
AATGATAATGTATTATAACTGGGTTTAATGACTTTAATGATGATAATGTATTATAACTGGGTTTAATGACTTTAATGATGTTAATATTAGAACTCGGTTTAATGACTTTAATGATGATAATGTATTATAACTGGGTTTAATGACTTTAATGATGTTAATATTAGAACTGGGTTTAATGACTTTAATGGTGTTAATATTAGAACTGGGTTTAATGACTTTAATGATGTTAATGTATTATAACTGGGTTTAATGACTTTAATGATGTTAATGTATTATAACTGGGTTTAATGACTTTAATGATGTTAATATTATAACTGGGTTTAATGACTTTAATGATGTTAATATTAGAACTGGGTTTAATGACTTTAATGATGTTAATTATTATAACTGGGTTTAATGACTTTAATGATGTTAATGTATTATAACTGGGTTTAATGACTTTAATGATGTTAATATTAGAACTGGGTTTAATGACTTTAATGGTGTTAATATTAGAACTGGGTTTAATGACTTTAATGATGTTAATATTAGAACTGGGTTTAATGACTTTAATGATGTTAATGTATTATAACTGGGTTTAATGACTTTAATGATGTTAATGTATTATAACTGGGTTTAATGACTTTAATGATGTTAATATTAGAACTGGGTTTAATGACTTTAATGGTGTTAATATTAGAACTGGGTTTAATGACTTTAATGATGTTAATGTATTATAACTGGGTTTAATGACTTTAATGGTGTTAATGTATTATAACTGGGTTTAATGACTTTAATGGTGTTAATATTAGAACTAGGTTTAATGACTTTAATGGTGTTAATGTATTATAACTGGGTTTAATGACTTTAATGATGTTAATGTATTATAACTGGGTTTAATGACTTTAATGATGTTAATGTATTATAACTGGGTTTAATTACTTTAATGATGTTAATGTATTAGAACTGGGTTTAATGACTTTAATGATGTTAATGTATTATAACTGGGTTTAATGACTTTAATGATGATAATGTATTATAACTGGGTTTAATGACTTTAATGATGATAATGTATTATAACTGGGTTTAATGACTTTAATGATGATAATATTAGAACTGGGTTTAATGACTTTAATGATGATAATGTATTATAACTGGGTTTAATGACTTTAATGATGTTAATATTATAACTGGGTTTAATGACTTTAATGATGTTAATGTATTATAACTGGGTTTAATGACTTTAATGATGTTAATATTAGAACTGGGTTTAATGACTTTAATGATGTTAATATTAGAACTGGGTTTAATGACTTTAATGGTGTTAATATTATAACTCGGTTTAATGACTTTAATGATGTTAATGTATTATAACTGGGTTTAATGACTTTAATGATGTTAATATTAGAACTGGGTTTAATGACTTTAATGATGTTAATATTAGAACTGGGTTTAATGACTTTAATGGTGTTAATGTATTAGAACTGGGTTTAATGACTTTAATGATGTTAATGTATTATAACTGGGTTTAATGACTTTAATGGTGTTAATGTATTATAACTGGGTTTAATGACTTTAATGATGATAATGTATTATAACTGGGTTTAATGACTTTGATGGTGTTAATATTAGAACTGGGTTTAATGACTTTAATGTTTAGCTGTAGCTAGGGTTGAGCATCGAGAACCGATTCCTACTTGGAATCGGTTCAAAAATTACGATTCCTGTGGAATCATTTCTTTATTGGAATCGTTTGGAGGAATTGGTTTGAAATCTGATCATTTTGCAAATTTAACATGCTTAAGTTTTGGTTTCCGTAGCGACAAGGCTCTTGTTGTGTTGCAGCCTTAGAGCTCAGTAAGCAGCGCTCTAGTCTGGCTTTATTTTACGCTGAAAAAGCTGTAAAACTGCAACCCACAGTTGAATCAAAATAAAACTTTCCTCTTATTTGTGAAATAAGCATGGTACCCGTTTCATTTCCACCCTCAAAGAACCAGAATCAGAATCGATAAGAACTGGAATCAGAATCGATAAGAACCGGAATCAGAATCGATAAGAACCGGAATCAGAATCGATAAGAACCAGAACAGGAATCAGAATCGATAAGAACCGGAATCAGAATTGATAATAACTGGAATCAGAATCGATAAGAACCGGAATCAGAATCGATAAGAACTGGAACCGGAATCAGAATCGATAAGAACCGGAATCAGAATTGATAAGAACCGGAATCAGAATCGATAAGAACTGGAACCGGAATCAGAATCGATACGAACTGGAATCAGAATCGATAAGAACTGGAACAGGAATCAGAATCGATAAGAACCGGAATCAGAATCGATAAGAACCGGAACCGGAATCAGAATCGATAAGAACCGGAATCAGAAGGAAGAATCAGAATTGTTAAAATCCAAACAATGCCCAACCCTGAAAGGGGGAGTTTATTTAATAACTTAATCCTTAATAAATCATGTATCAGTTGATTATATGTAGTTTCCCTCTGAGATGTAGTCGAGTATAACGCAGCAGAACATGAAATACTCCCGTAAAGTACCTCAGAATGTACTCGAGGACAGTACTCGAGTAAATGTACTTATAATACTATTCCTCCCCCAACCAAACTCTGTTCAGTTTTCTGTTGTTTTAAGAATTAACTAAGTTCAATATTTACTCGGAGACGGAGGACAAGTAGAAAGCAGCAGAACATTTTAAATACTCTAAAGTACAAGTACCTCCGAATGAGTACAGTGAAGCAGTAGTTGAGTAAATGTAAGGTTACTTGACGGTGAGTTATGTAACAACTGACGTCAGCTGTTACATTTAGACACATAAAACACAACAAATGAACCGTTATATATGATATAATATACAACACATATAGCATATAATCACTTTGTGACATACAACATGGAACATGGAACATATATATTATTAATAACCGGGGGAATCAAAGGTTAAATGTTAGCTGTCTGAAACTAATATCGATGGGAAGGGTTATAATATAATATTGATCTTTAACAGCTGATAAACGGCCGTTTCCGGTCCTAAATATCAACATTATGTCGCTCTGTGAAACCTTGTGAAATATATTTAAAGACTTTATGAAGTTATAAAAACAGAAAACAGCCGAACATTTAGCTAACCTTTCTGCTGCTGACAGGCGGCTCCGCGACCCGGAACTGAAAGTCGCGCACAGGATTGTGGGTATAGTGTAGTTTATTGGGGGACGCTTGTTTGTTGTTGTTGACTCGCTGCTTTCAGTGACTGGTGATTTTAAATGATTTATTTATTAAGGTAAAGTACTGAAACATCCTAATTAGAAAAAGAAACACGTGTTATTGTATTTAAACAAAGAAAGTAAGAAATAGGATCCAAGAAGCATTAAAACATGGATTTAATTTAAAAACTACACACATTAAAACAATAATCAATAAGTAGGTGGAGCGACTTCACTGAATGAGTTAAAACAATAAAATAAACTTTATTAATCCACACTGGAGACATCAGAATAACACAAATACGCATTCAAATATACTCAGAGTATTATAAGAAATAATAATAATAATAATATGTTCACTATAACCACCTTTATTATAAACAGGTAAATAAACAGATGAGCCCAGTAGGAGTAGTAAATAAATCAATATAGTGCAGAATGTTATGAAGTGATCAATGTAATGTATCCCTGGTGTAATCAGATTACAGTTGTGTTCTACAGACTGCAGGGTTAGTTAACCCTAACTTTGTTTACATGTTTTCAGAACTGTCAACAACACACAATTCACCAAATTACACAAACAGAATGCAAAATGCCACAAACACATCTCAAAATGAAGCTTCTGCATCAAATGGCAAACACTATTTTCATATTAGTACATTTTTGAAAATACCATGAAAACACACATACACACACAGTAGATATAAGACAAAGGAGCTTTAGATTTAGAACAGTGTGCTCATGGTATATCCAAAATGTACTAATATGAAAAATGTGTTTGCCATTTGATGCAAACTCTTAATTTTGAGATGTGTTTATGGCATTTTTAATACAGTGTTTAATTTAGGAGGAGATATGAGGCATTTTGCATTGTGTGTGTGTGCAGTTTTGAAAAAAGGAAAAATAGTTCTGAAAACAACAGTTGTAAAAAAACTGTAATGTACACTTAGTGTAATCAGATTACAGGTTTACAGACTGTTCCAACTGTCTTTTCTGTGTTTGATATTGTAAAGTTTTACTGCCTGTTTCTACAGTCAGACAACATGTTTTATTGCTGCTGGTACTTTGTGCTGATTAACGGCGGCTGGGTCTAATGTGAATGTGTGTGTGTGTGTGTGTGTGTGTATTTCCTGCTGACCATCTGCTCCACCGTCCAGTCCAGCAGGAGGCAGGAATCCTCCACAGATGTATGATAACACCCTGTAATCGAGGGGTTTCTCTCCGTTTGTGCGTTAGGGTTAGGTGCCTGTATTTGGGTTAGGGGTTTAGGGGTCCTCCCTCAAGAAAATCTGACTTTTTCAATAATAAAAATTGCAAATTGACATCATTTTGAAGGACCATTATCTCCATATTTGTGTCTAAAACGTTGGAAAAGCTTGAGCAGATAATAAATAAATAACTCTAAAAAAGCTTGAAGACACATCTTGCTAGAGAAGTCAAACTACAATCCTTAGATCTGAGGAAAGTCTTTTATTTTCTGATCCTTACATTGATTTTACATTCATTCAGCTCAGCTGCTTCGTCGAAAAGAATTACAAACATTAGTGTCATATCTTATAACACATCCATCAGGACATCTAAAACCTGAAGCTGCAGGAGTTATATTTCCCGCAGATCTTCTGCTTTCATTTCCTTCAGATCTTCTGCTGATGGACTGACTGGTCCAGCAGGTGGCAGGGACAGTTCTTTGCTGTGCAGACCAGAGTATATATCCTATATATATTTATATTTATACACTGTAGGATCTTAGACACATTTATATTTATACCTTGTAGGATCTTAGATATATTTATATTTATGCATTGTAAGATCTTATATTTATTTATATTTATACCTTGTAGAATCTTATATATATTTATATTTATACATTGTAGGATCTTATATTTATTTATATTTATACACTGTAGGATCTTAGATATATATATATATATATATATATATATATAAATATATATTTATACATTGTAGGATCTTATATTTATTTATATTTATACATTGTAGGATCATATATATATATATACGGAGATTAAAAACATTCATTCATTCATTAGAAGACATGTTACAAACATCACAAACAGTTTGTAAACTCTTAAAAAGTGAGAAAGGCTCAGATCTCAGATTCATACATTAAAAAGTTTCTGCGTTCAGGTCTCTCAGAAAGAGAGAAAAATCTAAAAGCTTGATTTGTCAAATTAAAAGTAAAATGTCAGAAAACATATATATATATATATATATATATATATATATATATATATATATATATATATGACTTAGCTAACCCTAACTCGAACTTCATTCACCAGCCGGGCGCCAGCGTGTTGAGCCCCTTCAACGCCACCTCGAAGCCCAGGAAACAGGCCTGCAGGAGACAGGAAGTGGTTCAGAGATATAAACAGGCCTACAGGAAACAGGAAGTGGTTCAGAGATATAAACAGGAATAAAGAAAGATAACGTTGACGGGTTAGAAGTTATCAGGAAGAACAAGAGCAGAAGTATCAGAGTACAGACAGAAGTATCAGAGTAAATAGAAGTATTCAAGTAAATATAGAAGTATCGGAGTACAAAGAAGTATCAGAGTAATGACAGAAGTATCAGAGTAAATATAGAAGTATCAGAGTACAGAGAAGTATCGGAGTAAATATTTACGGCGTTTGCAGGAAAGGCTCGTAGAAAGACGGCGTTGAATCCTTTGAAGAGCGCTCGAGGTCCTTCCTCTCGGAGCAGAGTCCTCAAAACATCCAGCAGACCTCGATACTTCCCATCTCCAGCTACACACACACACAGAGACACACACACACACACACACACACACACACACACACACACACACACACACACACACACACACACACACACACACACACACACACACACACACACACACACACACACACACACACACACACACACACACACACACACACACACACACACACACACACACACTGAAT
>NW_027595442.1:152500-160000 GCF_031162955.1 Sander vitreus | reverse complement strand
ACCATCCATACAGTCCAGTATCATAGCATGTCCTGTAGCTCCATCCATACAGTCCAGTATCATAGCATGTCCTGTAGCTACCATCCATACAGTCCAGTATCATAGCATGTCCTGTAGCTCCATCCATACAGTCCAGTATCATAGCATGTCCTGTAGCTCCATCCATACAGTCCAGTATCATAGCATGTCCTGTAGCCATCCATACAGTCCAGTATCAACATCAGTTGTAGAATAACTTTATGGGGTCTAACACGTCCCTCTAGCCCTCTGACCTGGTGAAATATTAACATAAGTCTGTCACATCATATGGATACAAGTATAAAGATACATTCTGCCTGTTCCCAGCATTAGCACAACACTTAGCGATGGTTAGCTTGTTACCTGTGAGGATATATGCTAAATGTAACGTCTCTTTCACTCAAAAAAAGTCTAATGTCGAAGTGGAAATCAAGAGAAAAGTGGCATTGCCACACCAGTTACAGAACATGCATGTATGCATCTCAGTGTCAGTTCACATTACGCACAATCAGCAGTATGAACTCACTGATGTAATGCCATTTATTTTCTAAGTGTTAGTAGGCTCAGTGAGACTGAGTCCAGCGTGAGGGAGACACCAGCGTCTCCACGGCAGGTGATCTGCTGCGTCACGCAGGGATGAAATAATGAAATAGTAAATAGGACTACAGCGACAGAAATATGTGCAGAATGAAGACAGTCAAGACGGCCCAGTGTTTGGTGGACCGTGTACACCTTGTTCACTTAATAGTAGGGCTGCAGCTATCGATTATTTTAGTAATCAAGTATTCTACCGATTATTCCATTGATTAATCAAGTAATTGGATAAGAAATACTTAGTAAACAGCTATAGTAAATATTTATTATTGATGTTTACTAAAAAAAAGGAAACCTGTCTTTTGTATATATAGTTTTTATATATCCTTTTTTTTTTAGAAAAAGCAACATTTTTTATTGCCAAGTTCCAAGACCCTTAAAAAAAAGTACATTTTTGGTGGCCCAAATGTTAATAGTTTTCGCCCCCTTCCCTTCCTGCCTCTGGCTCTTTGCACTGGATATGTAAAGAGCTGTTCACTAACCAGAGGGTAGATGTGACGGTACAAAGCTTATAGCAGGGCTGTTCAACTACACTGTTCTGGGGGACACATTTTAAGAAGGCTAATACACAGTGAGGAGAAATAATAAAGAACGCAGACATCACCGGCATGATGATGTCATTCACGTGCATATTAAGTGGCCATGCTGGGGGGAGGAGCCGGTTTGTCTCCGGCAGCAGCTAAGTTTCCAAAGATTAGTAGCAAACTAATAAACAGACTACAAACCGACATCTCTCGTTTTAGCTCGTTGGTAAAACATGGCTATTTGCAGAGTAGCATGCTGTAGGCTAGTTGTGTATAACATGGCTATTAGCAGAGTAGCATGCTGTAGGCTAGTTGTGTATAACATGGCTATTTGCAGAGTAGCATGCTGTAGGCTAGTTGTGTATAACATGGCTATTAGCAGAGTAGCATGCTGTAGGCTAGTTGTGTATAACATGGCTATTAGCAGAGTAGCATGCTGTAGGCTAGTTGTGTAAAACATGGCTATTAGCAGAGTAGCATGCTGTAGGCTAGTTGTGTATAACATGGCTATTAGCAGAGTAGCATGCTGTAGGCTAGTTGTGTAAAACATGGCTATTAGCAGAGTAGCATGCTGTAGGCTAGTTGTGTATAAACATGGCTATTAGCAGAGTAGCATGCTGTAGGCTAGTTGTGTAAAACATGGCTATTAGCAGAGTAGCATGCTGTAGGCTAGTTGTGTAAAACATGGCTATTAGCAGAGTAGCATGCTGTAGGCTAGTTGTGTATAACATGGCTATTAGCAGAGTAGCATGCTGTAGGCTAGTTGTGTAAAACATGGCTATTAGCAGAGTAGCATGCTGTAGGCTAGTTGTGTATAAACATGGCTATTAGCAGAGTAGCATGCTGTAGGCTAGTTGTGTATAACATGGCTATTAGCAGAGTAGCATGCTGTAGGCTAGTTGTGTATAACATGGCTATTAGCAGAGTAGCATGCTGTAGGCTAGTTGTGTAAAACATGGCTATTAGCAGAGTAGCATGCTGTAGGCTAGTTGTGTATAACATGGCTATTAGCAGAGTAGCATGCTGTAGGCTAGTTGTGTATAACATGGCTATTAGCAGAGTAGCATGCTGTAGGCTAGTTGTGTATAACATGGCTATTAGCAGAGTAGCATGCTGTAGGCTAGTTGTGTATAACATGGCTATTAGCAGAGTAGCATGCTGTAGGCTAGTTGTGTAAAACAGCGCGGTGGACGAGAGCAGCAGACGTTAGTTAGCTACCTGGTGTCGGGTTGGCTCTGTGGAATGGATGAGTACACTGGATGTTTTCTACTGAGATGATGTAGCAGCATGTTTGCAGCTTAAAATAATCCCAAACTTTCTGTCGTTTTCTCTCGCCTGTCTCTTCTCTTAGACCCTCGCTATTTTCGTCTTCGTTCATTTGGAATCTGGGCCGTCAGTCTTGTGTCCACAGAAGCGTCAACGTGTTGTGTGCGCTAGTAATAATCCTCCGTGCAGAAACACAGTGAGCCGTACAACCTTAATTACATTGATTTAACGAAGCTTCGAGGCAAAGAATTTTGCTTTGAGGATTTTTTGTAATCGAATGATTCGAGTTATTCGAGGAATCGTTTCAGCCCTACTTAATAACCTACAAATCATCCACGGGATCAATTACGCATCACATGAGTTTACCCCCCCCCGACACAGCGTTTGTTCCTGGGGAGATGGATCCGTGTGTCCCGCTTCCTGTGCACCATGGATGTCTGAGCCTCAGCAACTACTAACTATATAGATACAATCTGCCTGTTTCCAGCATTAGCACAACACTTAGTGATGGTTAGCTTGTTACCTGTGGTGATATATGCTAAATGTAACGTTTCACTTTCTTAGCGTTTGAGTGACTGACCAATCTGGGTGCATTTGGAGATGCCTGATGAAGTTTGACGTTGTTGATCCGGCATCATTGATCTTGGTGCTTCACACCTAGCATGTAGCTGTTAGCTTACTGCCACTGTTTACCAAGTTATTGAAAGCTAAACTAATGAGAAAAGGCCCAACTCCAGGAGGACTTGGTGTCGCCATGTCAATGTATTTTTATATGTGAATGCACACACATAAGACATGGAGCATGTGTTACATTGCACATTATGGCAAAGGGCAGGGGACATGCAGCTCGTCATACGTTTCCCCAACGTATATGCACCAATAAAAGAAAATAGAAATACATGAATAAATTTAGATTTAAAAAGCAATAATTGCATGAAAACAGGTTGTTGACGAGTCTCGGAGCTCGAGTCTGAAGTCTTTTGGGTCGAGTCCGAGTCAAGTCTGAAGTCAGCTGTTTGTGCGACTTAAGTGCGACTCGAGTCCGAGTCTCAGACTCGAGTCCCCATCTCTGGTGTGTGTGTGTGTGTGTGTGTGTGTGTGTGTGTGTGTGTGTGTGTGTGTGTGTGTGTCTCTGTGTGTGTGTTTGTGTGTGTGTGTGTGTGTGTGTGTGTGTGTATGTGTGTGTGTGTTACCTGTCTGGAAGTTAGATTTTAGGACGTCTGGAGGCAGAGCGATGGTCCAGTTTAATATCCCTGCGACGCCTCCGGCCAGGAGGATTCTGGGAGTGCTGAGCTGAGAGACGCTGACACACGCAGACACACGAAGACACACAGAGACACACGGAGACACACACACAGAGACACACATTCAGAAACACATATTACAACCAGCGGACCCACAGGAACGGTAAGCTTCCCCACGGTTACCATGGTTACTCACCTCTGACCCTCAGGAGTCAGAAAGTTTTTGAGGTATTCATACGTCAGGAAGTAGAGACCGTTAGAAGGAACGTCTAAAATATAGAAACAAGGGTTACATATATCAGTTACTGGAGTACTGTCAGGGATTACTGGACAAATATAGTTACATATATCAGTTACTAGAGTACTGTCGGGGATTACTGGACACATATAGTTACATATATCAGTTACTAGAGTACTGTCGGGGATTACTGGACACATATACTTACATATATCAGTTACTAGAGTACTGTCGGGGATTACTGGACACATATAGTTACATATATCAGTTACTTGAGTACTGTCGGGGATTACTGGACACATATAGTTACATATATCAGTTACTTGAGTACTGTCGGGGATTACTGGACACATATAGTTACATATATCAGTTACTAGAGTACTGTCGGGGATTACTGGACACATATAGTTACATATATCAGTTACTAGAGTACTGTCAGAGATTACTAGTCACATATAGTTACATATATCAGTTACTGGAGTAGTATAGTATATCTCTGGTTAGAGTAGAGTAGTATATCTATGATTACTGTATAGTAGTATATCTATGAGTAGAGTAGTATATCTCTGATTACTGTAGAGTAGTATACCTCTGATTACTGTAGAGTAGTATATCTCTGATTACTGTAGAGTAGTATATCTCTGAGTAGAGTAGTATACCTCTGATTACTGTAGAGTAGTATACCTCTGATTACTGTAGAGTAGTATATCTCTGATTACTGTAGAGTAGTATATCTCTGATTACTGTATAGTATACCTCTGATTAGAGTTAGCACGGTTCCCTTGTAGACGGAGCGGAGTCCCTGCTCCTTATAGAGACGGACTGCACAGTCGATCGGACCCGAATACTTTGACCGCCCGCCGCTGGCCTGCACCTGGAACACAACAACACTTCAATACTTTAATTATCTTTCATTAAAAGAGTATTCATTTTAGAGAGTGGACAAAGCAAGAAGCTTGAGTTCCTGACTGATGTGACACATTTAAACCTGAAGTTACAGAAGCCTCTGCACATATCTGAACGGGGTAGAGAGAGACGTACCGTCTGAGTATTTCTCTTTTCTGTCTCTAGTGAAAGTACCTTTACTACTGCAGTACTATCCTGTTTTCCTGTCACTTTATACTTCTACTCTGCTGCCATTCAGAGGGCAATATCTTACTTTTTACCATACACCAGTTATTAGACAGCTTCAGTTAGTGCACAGATGGAGCTTCTGTCTAAATAAAACATACAACATGACGCTTCCCTATGAATGAAACTTCGCAGTATAAAAAGACTTGCTGCTTTTATTGATCTTATTTTTAATAAATGTTTAACAATGTTGAGGTTTTGACCAAACAAAGATTGTGAAGGTTTAACTTTGGGCTCTGACGCCATTCTCATGTTTTTTACAAACCAATCAATCAATCGATTAATAAAGGACGAATAATGATCAGATTGATCTATAAATGAACACGTTACCTGCAGTAAACATTTGATCCTCTCTCCTGGAGCAACGATGGCGGTGGTGAAGACGCCGGCCAGACAGCCGGAGAGGAAGATCTGAGAATTCCTGAGGAGAAAACCGAAGAAATACTTGTATGTATATATATATATATATATATATATATATATATATATATATATATATATATATATATATATATAACAATCATATTAACTTCCAGAGAGAATAATAACATGAAGAGTCAGTGGCAGTGCCGGCCCGGTACATATGGGGGCCCAAGCAGAATCATTTTGGGGCCCTACCTTACAGTGCATAGTGAAGTATTGCCACCTCACAGCAGCAACTGTATGCAAATCTTAACCTTACGCATTTCATCTGTACCTGTACCTGTTTTACTGCTTATTAAGTACACCAACAGACACAGTCAAAGTAAAGCTTACAGACAAGGCCCAAACTAAACCAAAGAGTCGCTGAATGCTAAATATGTGGTATCAACATAAAGGGTTCTGGCTCAACCACGTCTGATTCTATCAGGCACCTGAAAACCTATTCTGATAGGTTAGCTAACATGTTTAGCTTAGCATTGGCTTTAGCTACGACCTACGGAGGTTAACTCCGACTGTCGCTCGCTAGATGTTATGAAAAGATTAATGAGCATTGGTTTGTTTGTTTGCCAAACTTTCCGGGGGATTTAACGTTATGCAACCATATACGTCCCTTTGGCTGCCAACACGTTAATTATCAACGTCGGCTGTAAACCGGTTACAGGTTTATTGTTGATCGTGTAACGTTCCAGTTTCATTAAGTTAACGTTACACTGGGATGGAGAGTCTGGGGAATGTGTTGATCAGTTATAGGATGTCATTAGTTGTAGAAGCAGTGCACATTACATTGTGCTCTTTAAGTGAAAAATAGTCAGGTATTAATTTTAGCAATATTTTCCTGATACCCTGAGTACATCAATATTTGGTCTTTACTGTATGTTCATGTTACAAGGCTAAACACATTATTAACTTGGAAGTAAAGCATCCCTGGTGTTTTTTGACATATTGCAATAGCCTGTTTACACTTATTATATACCAAAAAACCAATCACAGCCGATACTGTATGATAATAGATAAAGGAGTCATAATAACAGAGTATATGCTTTAATTTCCTTACAGATAGATATGCATTTTTCTGAGCAGCCTAGATGGAGCACAGCAGGTGATACAGCACTCATTATATCCACCAGAGACCTGAGACTGAGACTGAGACTCGAGCTCAGAGACCTGAGACTGAGACTCGAGCTCAGAGACCTGAGACTGAGACTAAAGCTCAGAGACCTGAGACTCGCACTCAAGCTCAGAGACTTGAGACTGGGACTTGAGATCAGAGACCTGAGACCTGAGACTGAGACTCAAGCTCAGAGACTTGTGAGCATCTCTGCCTGAATCTTTGGTCTGAACTTTAGAGTGAATGTTGTTCAGAGCAACATCAGCAGCTCTGCAGCACGTCAGACATTTCCACAAAGATTTATAAACGCAGAAAATAACAGGAAGTGAGAGACCGAGAGGAGTAACATGAGCAGAGAGGGGAGTAGCTCCACAGCGCGAATGAAAGCAGAGGACAACAGAGTTAAAAATAGAGCTTCAACAAAGTTAGGGTTAGGGGTGTGTGTGTGTGTGTGTGTGAGTGTGTGTGTGCGTTACTTACATTAGAGGTTTGTCATCTTCTGCCTGCAGCTGTTTTCCCAGACCGAACCCAAAGAAACTGATGGCCATCATTGGAGCCACGCCCGCCAGGGGAGCACCCATTCCTTTATAGAGACCGAGGACACCCTGACACACACACACACACACACACACACACACACACGCACACACACACACACACACACACACACACACACACGCACACGCACACACGCACGCACACACACACGCACGCGCACACACGCACGCACACACAAACACACGCACGCACACACACACAGACACGCACACACACACACACACGCACACACACACACACACACACACACACACACACACACACACACACACACACACACACACAGAGACTTCTAATGAGGGCATTAAACATGAACTCAGAACGGAGAAGAAGTATGTTAGCTTTAAATAATACAAACTACAAAGAGACACATGGAAGAGAAACGTGTTTCTTGTT